>NW_007235194.1:0-14358 GCF_000164805.1 Carlito syrichta | reverse complement strand
TGATGGAGTGATACCTTGTCTCCCTAAAAGAAAACAAAAATTAGCTGAGCATGGTAGCATGTACCTGTAATTCCAGCTACTTACTCCCCTCAAATCTGGAATTATCCCTTGGAGCATGGGCCCTTTCAAGTACAGGCTTCTCCCACTGGTTTTGTGTTCTAGGATTCTATTTGCATCAGTGTACCAGCAAACATTGTTGTGAGAGGCTGCATTCAGCTTCAGTGAATTTTTTTTGGAGAGTTTTATGATGCATGATTTACGAGTATGCCTGAAACACTATGCTGAGTGTTCAACAGTTTTTGACAAAAAAAATGGGATGACCTCCACAACTCACCCTCCATATTCACCAGATCTTGCCTTGAGTGACTTTTTTTTGTTTCTTTTGTTTCCCTGATGAATAAAGTTCTCAGAGGGAAATGTTTTGCCATTGTGGAAGAGGTAAAACAAAACAATGGCAGAAGCACTAAATGGCATCAAAATCAACAAGCTTTAAAACTATTTTGAGTCATGGTAAAAGCATCTTGATAGTTGTATGGCCTCAAATAGAAAGTACTTTGTAGGTGACTGAAGTTTAAACATGTAAGAATAATAAACACATATTTTTCTGAGTTGGAATCTCACTCTATCACCTAGGCTGGAGTGTAGTGGCACACTCACATGGTCATGGCCACTGCAGCTTCTACCTGCAGGCCTCAGGTGGTCTCTCCACCTCAGCCTACCAAGTAGCTGGAACCACAGGTGCATACCACCACACCCAGCTAATTTTTTTTTGAGTTGGAGTCTTACTCCATCACCCACTCTGAAGTGCAGTGGTACATTCAGTCACCCAGCATCAACCTGCAGGGCTCCAGCGATCCTTCCCCCTCAGCCTTCCAAGTAACTGGATCTACAGACATGCACTACCGCACTCAATAACCCATTATGTTTAAGTTCCTGGAATTTGTGATGACAAGCATAGTGGAGAGACAGAATCTCTAAATTGGAAATTAGGACAAGAGAGTGGTCCTCAGGGTTGTGAGAAGGCTTACAAAAATACCTCATAGATATAACTAGTTATTTAAGAAAGACAACAACTTAGACTAGAAATAAATAGAAACTATGTCAGTCACATACAACATGAACACACACCAAAAAGTCTACACTTTATTTTTATTTCCCTCACATGTTGACATTTAGTTGTCTCAATTTACATATTTTTGCATTACTAGACTGTTAACAGGTTGCTGTATCTATTACTGTTCCAGAAAGATTGGAGAGAAGGGTGTTTGAATTCTGAGGGCAGTGAGGGGGGCGAGAAACAATGTACACTCTTTTTTTGAATCAGAGTCTTACTCTGTTGCCCAGGCTAGAGTACAGTGGCACACTCACGGACACTATAGGCATGATCTGCTGGGCTCAGGCGATCCTTCCACCTCAGCCTTCCAAGCAGCTGGAACTAAAGGCATTTGCCACTATGCCTGATTAATTTTTCTTGATTGTAGATGTGAGATCTTGCCAAGTTGCCCAGGCCGGTCTCGAACCCATGGGCTCAGGCAATACTCTCACCTTGTCCTACCATAGTGCTGGGGTTATAGATGTGAGATACTGTGCCTCGCCAAGAAAAAGTGCACTTTTAAATTCAAGTGGCTTCTATGTTTAGCTCAACTAAGTTACAAAAGCAAATTTATTAATACAAGTTTCTAAGTGTTTTTTGAATGACAGGTTTAATATAACCAAAATGGCCTGTTTTCAGTCTGTAACACAAAAGATTTTATCTTTTCCTGTCAATAGATAGAAAAAATGAATCCCAAAAGTGTTATTGTAAGACCATCAGCCACATTAATATTATGAAAATATTTTATAAGTAAAACAACTTTATGAAGAAAGTAGTTCATCCCTATGAAATCAGAATAAAAATCTCCACATATTCAATAGTCACATAGGTTTTATGCTATCTAACATAGCAGATCATATGCTCATTTAGGTGAATGGGAGATACCACTGAGGGTGTGATTGGTACCTTCACTTAAGTCAAGGCTCCCCGAAGAAATCTGGTCAAAATTACTAAGAAGAGTAGGTTTCAGGAGCTGGGTGTTCTAATGGGACCTTGGAAATGAACTGAGACAATATGTTGGGGCTTTCTGTGAGGGTGGAGGTTGAATCTGTCAAGCATTGTAACAAGGGCATATTTAATTTGGTTCCTTGTAGCCAAGGATGATTCTTTCAAGACAATTTGTATACTTTTCACCCTTTCCTTTCAAATCGTTCATTTTCTCTTACTCCCCTCACTACTCTCACACACATTCCCATTTCCATGCACATTTCATAATCTTCTTTTTGAGCTGGATTTTCACTCTGTCACCTAGACTAGAGTGCAGTGGCACACTCACGACCACCACTGCAGCCTCGACCTGCTGGGCTTCGGCGATCCTTTCACCTCAGCCTTCCAAGTTGCTCTACAGTCATGAACCACCATACCTGGCTAATTTTTTGTGTGTGATTTATTGTAGAGACGAGGTCTCATCAAAGTTGCCAAGGCTGTTCTCAAACATTCGGGCTCAGGCAATCCTCTTGCCTCAGCATCCCAAAGTGCTGTGATTACAGGCTAAGCCACTACTCCCGGCCACATTTCATAATATCACTTTTCTGCATGTCTTTTTCTCTCTGTCTGTTAAGTAGTTCTTCTCTTTGCTTGTCACCAAAGATGAGTAACTCAGTTTTATTGAAAGAAAGGGTCAAAGTATTCTACTCCCCACCAGTTGGGTGTGATGTGAATGTCATAGTTATACTTTGTCATACCTGCAGCTGCACATTGCCCCAGTGAGAACCTACAGGTATCCTTTGGCTAGCTTCCAAATCAACTACCTGAAGAAGGTCTTATGATTCATGGCTTATATCCTGTCCTTCAGTAGAGCATCTTATGATGATTCTCTCAAACTGTTTGAAGTACTGCTTAATACATCATCTACAGACACTGAATAGGATACATTTTTGCCTGGCATGCAAATGCCTATAATCCCAGCACTTTGGAAGGCCAAGGTGAAAGGATAGCCTGAACTCATGGGTTCGAGACCAATCTAGGCAGCTTGGCAAGACCTCATCTCTACAATAAACAAAAAAAAATTAGTCAGGCATAATGGCACATGACTGTAGTTCCAGCTACTTAGAAGGCTGAGTCAGAAGGATCACCTAAGCCTGGCAGGTCAGGCTGCAGTGGCTGTGAGTATGCCAACCTGGGCGACAGAGGGAGACGCCAACTAAAAAAAACAAAACAAAACAAAACAAAATGAAATAAAAGAAAAGGATGTATTTGTTTTTGAATATGAAGTTACATTAATTGTCTTGTGAGTAAAACATTTTAGCTTGTGTGTTGTCTTCTCCAGCCTATGATTTTCACGTCTCTATTGTATCCTCCAATGAAAAAGGATAACTCCTAACTGAGTCCCTCTCTATTCTCTTAATCTTCTTATAAAAGCTCTACAACTTGTATCAGACATAGGAAAATTCACACTGTTGAAGAGTTTTCTTGGTTCAATCATCACATTTGGATTCCAATAAGCATTCAAGAAATTACCTGCCTCAACAGTCTTAATTTTAGTCAACACTAGGTTTTATGATGATTATCTGTTTATTGAGTCAGCATCTCAATCTGTTACCCAGGCCAGAGTGCAGTAGGTCACCACAGCTCACCATACCCTTGATCTCCTGGACTCAGGCGATCTTCCTCCTCAGCCTCCTGAGTAGCTGGACCACAGGCATGCACCCCCACGCCCAGCTAATTTTTTTTTTGTAGAGATGGTATCTCACTATGTTGTCTGGGTTGATCTTGTACTCCTGGGCTCAAGCAATCCTCCTGTCTCAGTCTCCCAAATTGCTAGGATAACAGGTGCAGCCGCCACACCCAGCTCCATGGTAATGGTTTGAATTGGGGTAAAAAGAAAAAATATTTCTATACATTTGATAAAATAACTCTTTCATGTGGTCTTCATTAAAGGATGATTAGATGCCTCCTAAACATACCCTGAGAATTCATGCATCAAATAAACAAAATTATTCATTATTTCCTGTAGTAGAACTCTAGAGACATTCCATTTGCTTCTAGAGTTCTCATTGAAACTATATCTAGTTGTATGTTCAGTGATGATGTGGTATAGGGTAACACGGTTGTGTTCTGATTCTTCATCTGTCATTACATATAGAATTACTGTTTTCATCATGTGTGTCAAACCAGAGTTTAAATTGAGAAAGTATGGAACGTCACCTAGATTTGAGCACGTTGAACTAAAGTTTTCTATGTCTAGAGTTAAATTAGCAGTAATGAAATGAAAACTAATGAGTGTACAACCCTTGGCTTCCATAGCTTGTTCTCCGTGCTAAGTCATTTAATTATAAGCATTGGCCTACCTGCCAAGGAAAGAATACCAACATTAGCGTGAAGGTAGTATCTTCAGTTGCTCAGTCAAGTGTATGTATATGGGAGCAAAATCTACTATTTGTTGTCATCCTTCCACTCATCTAAATGACAACATCACCAGCAAGTGATTTGGTTAATGAGAGTGGCTATACTTTGAATAGTAGACCTTAGAAAATGTTCAATTTGGAAAGAGAATGTTCGTAGCAAAAGTCTGAACATTTTGTGCAAGTGGAAAACAAAATCAAACCTCAGTCAAAAGGACAAGGTCGAAAGGAGAAATTCTGCTCGATCTTGGAGAAGCTACCTACTGTGTGAGGATGTCTGCTCCTAGGGAAGGCTTTTCCTTGGATATCCTCAAGTTTAAGTTACCTTGTATGGTCCCTTCCAAGGATGCCCAAGGGAAGTGTTCCCCTGGTATCAGTATCAGTTTCAAAAGACCCACTTTTCAGGTTGTAGGTCATGAAGGTCTGATCACCATTGGTATGTGGTTCATGGAAAGCCTCCTTCAAGGCTTTGCAGTATGGAGTCCTACAGATAGTGAGCAATGGGCTTTGTCTCTGATGTGCATAGAAGTCAATACTAAGCCAGGTCTTGGGAGAAAAGAAAAAAGCATTCCTGTGCATTGGCTGCCAAAGAAATAGAGGCATCCTTCAAATCTGTATCCCCAATGTGAGGGTGGGTCAAGGTTTTATTTTTTTTTTTGAGTTGGAGTCTCACTCCATTGCCCAGGCTGGAGTGCAGTGGCACACTCACGGCCACCACAGTCTCGACTGCTGGACCCAGCTATCCTTCTGCCTCAGCCTTCCACACCTGGCTACTACACCTGGCAAATTTTTGATTTTTGATTTATTGTAGAGAAGTCTCACCAAGTTGCCTGGACTGTCTTGAACCCACAAGCTCAGGGTCAAGCTTTTATGGCCTTTCTAACTAGTTCCAGGTGATACTAAGGCAGTCACTCTCCCAGGCTGCTTGTGTTAACAATTAAGTTCAGGTACTGGGTATGGTGGCTCATGACTATAATCTCAGCACTTTGGGAAGTCTAGGTGAGAGGATTGTCTGAGTTCACAGGTTTGATACCAGTCGGGGCAACTTGGTGAGACCTCATCCCTACAATAAATCCAAAAATTAGCTGGGCATGGTGGCACATGCCTGTAGTTACAGTTACTCGGAGGGCTGAGGCAGAAGGTTCGCCTGAGTCCAGCAGGTCAAGGTTGCAGTGGCCATGGGTGTGCCACTGCACTCCAGCCTGGGTGACAGAGTGAGACTCCAATTAAAAAAAAATAAAGTTCAAGCCGGGCAGTAGGGGCTAATGCCTATAATCCTAGCACTTTGGGAGACTGAGGTGAGAGGATTGCCTGAGCCCTCAAGTTTGAGACCAGTCTTGGCAACTTGGCGAGACCTCATCTCTACAATAAATAAAAAAAATTATCCGGGTATGGTGGCGCATGCCTGTAGTTTCAGCTACTTGGAAGGCTGAGGCATAAGGATTCCCTGAGCCCAGCAGGTTGAGGCTGTGGTGGCTATGAACATGTCACTGCACCCCAGCCTGGTGACAGAGTGAGACTCTGACTCCAAAAACAAAAAAAGGTCAAGCTTTTTTCCTTTGTACATGCCTGAGCAATTTTGGCTTTGGGTCACCTGTAACATTTTAAGCAATGGTAATCAATTTGAACCATCTCATGATTACACTATCACAGCTTAAAAGCTTAGAGGATACATGGGGTTCTCCCCTTCCAGTAATTCATGAGGGTTCAGTTTGTATTTTCCCATAGGGATTGATCTTTTTGCCATTCAGGTCAGTGGTAAACATTTGGATAAAGTAATCATGTTCTCTGTTAGCCTAGCTAATTTTAGTTTCAAAAATAACATTTGTCTGTTCAACTTCTGTAAAAGATTGAGGAAACACTTTTTTTTCTTTTTGAGTCAAGATCTCACTCTGTAGCCCAGGCTGGAGTGCAGTGGCATGATCATGGATCATTGTAGCCTTGAACTCCTGGGCTCAGGTGATACTTCTGCTTAAGCCTTCTGAGTAGCTAGGACTACAGGTGCACACCACCATACCTAGATAATTTTTTATTTTCTAGTTTTTTATTTTGTAGAGATCAGAAGTAGCTAGGACTATAGATGCACAGCACCATGCCTAGATAATTTTTCTTTTCTATTCTTTTTTATTTTGTAGAGATCAGATTTCACTCTTGCCTAAGCTGATCCTAAACTTCTGGACTCAAGTGATCCTCCTGCCTCTGCTTCCCAAAGTGCTGGGATTATAGACATGACTTATTGCACCTGACCAGGAAACATATTTTATGATAATGCATTTGCTGCTGTTGTGGCATCAGCCTTCCTACAAAAGAAAGCCTGGACCCATCCTGAAAACAGACTGGGTATCACAGAGATTCTAGATTCTCTTTGTAATTCCAGATATTCTTTCTATCATCACTAGTCCATGAGAGGCCCTCTCTTGTATGTGTATGTGTGTGTGTCTCTAACTATGTCCTTTATTTCCATTATTCACTTCCACTCCCCTCCCCTAGGTAACCACTCTACTCTTTGATCTAGCATTTTTTTTTCTTTTGAGCTGTAGTCTCACTCTGTTACCCAGCCCAGAGTACAGTGGCTCGATCAGGGCTTACTGTAGTCTCAAAGTCCTGAGCTCACAAGATCTTCCACCACAGCCTGCCATTAGCTGGGCCTATAGGTGCATGCCACCATGACTGACTGATTTTGTTATTTTTTGTAAAGATGCAGTCTCACCATGTTGCCTAGGCTGGTCTCAACTCCTGGGCTCAAGCAATCCTCTCGCCTTGGCATCCCAAAGTCCTGGGATTACAGGTGTGAGCCACTGAGCTGGACCTTGACCTAGTCTTGAATTTGCATGTGATTTTATAGAATCTATACAGTTTCTGTGTGTATTTATTTTAATCTCACATATATGTTATAGTATAAGGTGCTGCAGAGAGGGGCCCAAGAATTCATTGCCCAAATTCAGCACATTTTACAGAGTAAAAGAATTGCTGTTATCATTAATGTTTTCAGAACAAGTGTATTTGAAGGCTTATAATCATCTTAACTATAGACTTTGTTGTCTTACTTCGGTTTAAGTAAGTAACATGTTTTTCAGTCTCATAACAATAATACTACTATTGCTTGCCATATATTAGCAGCTCGAAGTATTTAAAGAGATTAACTCAGAGCAAGTCTTGAAGTCAATATTGTGGTTATCCCATTTCATGAGTGAGTGAACTGAGACACAGAGAGATTAAGCAAGTTGTATAAGGAAGGCCGCACAGTCAATGACCACTGAGTCAGCTGTGAACCTAAATTCATGGGTCTGGATCTGGAGCAAACAAAATAGTACAATGTTTCCTGATCCAAAGATTCCGAGGGTCTTTAACTCTTTCATATCTCAGCAGGAAGGAAGCTTAAGTCTCTCCATCACAGTTTATTACAAGTTTTTAAAATTGATTTTTTATTTTAAATATGTGGGGTACAATTCAGGGTTAGGTACACAAATATTCATTATGTAGCTACTCTTGTTGATGAGGTGTGGCCCCCCTCCCCTGACAGTTTTCCACTACTGCCAATCCCTTTCTGATAGTATTACCATAGTTATTCAAGTATTACCATAGTTATTCAATCCCTTTCTGATAGTATTACCACTTATAAGTTCTTTGTTTCTGTGATAGATCACGCATTTTTATAACCTCTTAGTCCTTCCAAGTTGTTGTGAAGTTTAAAATTGTATCTTTCTATATGGCTGCGTTATATTCCATTGTGTATATGTACCACATTTTAAAACTCCAGTCCTCTTTTGATGGGCAGCATGCTTGGTTGCACGTTTTTGCTATTTTAAATAATGCTGCAATAAACATGTGTGTGCAGGTATCTTTTTCACAGAGTCATTAGAGTTCCTCCAGGTATATTACCAGCAGGCAGATTGTGAGGTCATACGGGAGGTCAATTTTTAGATCTTTTAGGAATCGCCACAGTGTTTTCCACAGAGGCTGTACTAGTTTACACTCCCACCAACAGTGTAGAAGTATTGTTTTTTTGCCACATCCTCTCCCGCATCTTTTTTTTAAGATATTAAGGAGAGTTTTATTGTAAAGATAGGCAAGGCCTACAATTTGACATCTTTCCAAGTCTACAAAAACTCTCAGAGTAGAGACTTCTATACATCTGTCATACTAGCAGACAGGTTATTATGAATTGGGAAAGGTAACATTCACTTCTTGCTGAACTGAGACAGTGGTGGTGGCACCTTGATGTCCTGGCCTCTCTCCAGCTTCTTTTCACAGCCCACTAGGTAATTGACTCCGTCGATGACGATCTGAACGAGTTCAACTTTTGATAGTGAAGAGGATGAATGATAATTTGAACAGGAGACAACTGTGAACATTGACCAGCAAGAACAGTATGAGATGAGCAAGAGCACTCCACTAGGTGGACCAGGGCAACGTCTTCTCACTGTTTCCCTAAAGGGTTGGGAGGCGGGTTGTCCAGAGGTCCTTCTCAGGCTATTCCAAGGGTTTCTCTCTGTCTTTCCTCAGCTAAGATGGGTTACCACCTTGTATGTGATATGTGAAAACATGCTTTGCCTATCAAAACCTTAGGTTGCATCCCTGACACTTTCCCATTGGTTTCTGCTGTAAGATCTCAGAGTTTGTCTGTAGGTGAGACACCAGTGACACCCTGGTGTTGTTCTTTGGCCTTGATGGGAACCCCGGCCTGCCGCTAAACCGTCTGAGCATGGAAGATGTTGAGGCTCAGATATCATCATTACATGATGGGTGTCCTTCTAAAAAATGTCTAAAGTCAAGAGTTCAACAACTAAGTCAAGTTTGCACTGTGCCATGCAAGTTTATTAATTAAAGGAAGCTTTGCAAATTATATTAAGGTATACTTTCTAAAATTCCTGATTTAAAAAAAATAGGTTAGAGCTTTGGATTCCAAATACTGATTTTTCTTTTTTTTTTTTTTTTTTATTAATCAATATTTTTTATTATGATGTTGTGAGGTACAGTTAAGGGTTAGGTATACAAATATGTTTCATTCAGGTACTCTGTTGATAAGAGGTGTTTCCCCATCACAAGACAGATATTTGCTACCGTTAATCCCATCTCCCTCCTTCCCCCATAGTTTCCCACTACTGTCAGTCATTTTCTTATAGTATTACATTGGATGTTCATGGTCCAGTATATGAGTGAAAACATGTGATACTCGGATCTTTGTTTCTGTGAGAGGTCACTCAGTAATATAAACTCTAGTTCAATCCAGGTTGCTGCAAAATTCATGATTTTGTTCTTTTTTATGGCTGCATAGTGTTCCATCATGTATATGTATCACATTTTTTAAATTCAGGCCTCTTTTGATGGGCAGTTTGGTTGCTTCCAGGTTCTTGCTATTGTGAACAATACTGTGATAAACATATGTGTGTAGGTATCTTTTTTATAGAGTGATTTGAGTTCTTCAGCATATATTCCCAGCAGGAGGATTGCGGGGTCATATAGGAGGTTGATATTTAGAGCTTTTAGGAATCGCCACACTGCTTTCCACAGAGGTTGCACTAGTTTACACTCCCACAACAGAAGTGTTCTCTTTTCGCCACACCCTCTCTACACCCTCTCCACCATAATTGCCATTCTGACTGGAGTTAGGTGGTATCTCAGTATGGTTTTGATTTGCATCTCCCTGATGATTAGCGATGTTGAACATTTCTTCACGTGTCTGTTGGCTGCTTGGATGTCTTCCTTTGTGAATTGTCTGTTCATATCTTTTGCCCATTTTATAATGGGGTTGTTTGCTTTTTTCTTTTCAGCACGTTTGAGTTCCTTGTAGATCCAAGATGTTAAGCCTTTGTCAGACCTGGTGTTGGCAAATACTTTTTTCCAGTCTGTAGACTGTCTCCCTGCTCTCTTGATGGTTTCTTTGGCTTTGCAGAAGCTTGTCAGTTTTATAAGGTCCCACTTGTCTATCTTCTCTTTTATGACCTGTGGGTTTCAGTTTTGTTCAGGAATTGGATGCCAGTACTGATTTCCATGAGGGTATGTCCTTCATTTTCTAAGGTTCTTATGGTTTGAGGTTTTACATTGAGGTCTCTGATCCATTTGGAGATAACCTTTGTGCATGGGGATAGATACGGGTCCTGTTTCAATCTTCTGCATGTGGTCAGCCAGTTTTTCCAGCACCATTTACTGAATAGGTTCTCCTCTCCCCAGTGGTAGGTGGTGGAGGCTTTGTCAAAGATGAGTTGGTTGAGAAATTGAGGTTTTGCTTCTGGAATCTCAGTTCTATTCCATTGATCTATATGCCTGTTCCTATACCAATACCAAGCTGTTTTGATGATTGTAGCTTTATAGTAAAGTTTGAAGTCTGGTAATGTGATACCACCTGCTTTGTTTTTTTGCAGAGGATTGTTCTGGCTATTCTTGGACATTTGTGTTTCCATATGAATTCCTGTGTTGTTTTTTCTGGGTCTGAGAAGAATGTTGCTGGTAATTTGATGGGTATTGCATTGAATTTGTAGATTGCCTTAGGTAAGATGGACATCTTCAAAAATGCACCACTGAAAAGACATCGAATGGCAAAATGGATAAAATATCATCAGGCAACAATCTATTGCCTTCAACAGACTCACCTCACTAGGAAGGACACCCACAGACTCAAAGTAAGAGGATGGGAAACAAGCTTTCAAGCAAACGGAGTACAAAAGAAAGGAGGAGTAGCGATCTTAATTTCAGACAAAATACCCTTCAAGCTATTAAAAATTAAAAATTATACAGAAGACCACTACAGAATGATAAAAGGCTCAATCCATCAGCAAGAAATATCTATCCTAAACATATATGCACCCAACATAGGTGCACCAACTTTCTTAAAGCAACTTCTAGAAAAACTAAAGAAAGATATTATCTCTAATACCATCATAACTAGGGACTTTAATACCCCACTCCCAGCCCTAGACAGATCATCAGGACAAAAAATCAGCAAGGAGATCCGGAACCTCAATGTGAGTTTGGAACAAATGGACTTAATTGATACCTGCAGATTACTCCATCCAAAGACCACAGAATACACATTCAGTCATCACCACATGGAACGTATTTTAAGATCAACCACATAATTGGCCATAAATCAAGCATAAACAAATTTAAAAAGACCAAAATTCTACCATGGACCTTCTCGGACCACAGTGGAATAAAAATAAACATTGACACCAACAAGATCCCCCCAAAACTACCAAAGACATGGACAGAAAAAAGCATAATGCTAAACAACTCCTGGGTTAATGATGAAATCAAAACAGAGATCAAAAGATACCTGGAACCAAATGAAAATGAAGAAACATCTTATCAAAATCTCTAGGACGCCTTAAAAGCTGTAGTAAGAGGGGAATTTATATCCCTACAAACACACATGAAGAAGAGGGAAGGAACACAAATTAACAGCCTAACAAGCCACCTAAGGAAGTTGGAAAAGCAAGACCACAAAACCATAATTTCAGCAGAAGAATCCAGATCACCAAAATAAAAGCCCAAATCCAGGACATAGAAGACAAAAAGATAATACAAAAAATCAATGAAACAAAAAGCTGGTTCTTCAAAAGGATAAACAAGATCAATGGTCCCATAGCTAGACTGATCAAGAAAAAATGAGAAAAACCCTAAATAAGCACAATCAGAACCACAAAAGATGAAGTCACATCTGACCCTGAAGAAATACAAAAGATCATCGGAGACTACTATGTAAACTTGTATGGAAACAAACTTGAAAACCTTAAGGAAATGGAGAACTTTCTGACATCACACAACCTACCTAGGTTGGAACAAGAAGAAATTGAGACCCTAAATAGACCAATAACAATCAAGGAAATCGACTACATAATAAGAAAACTACCTACAAAAAAAAAAAGCCCTGGTTCAGATGGCTTTCCAGCAGAATTCTACAAGACATTTAAGGAGGAACTGATACCAATCCTACTGAAGGTATTCCAGGCGATTGAAAAGGATGGAACTCTCCCCAAATCATTTTACAAAGCCAACATCACATTGATACACAAGCCAGGTAAAGATGCAGCAAAGAAAGAGAACTACAGGCCAATATCTTTGATGAACATAGATGCTAAAATTCTCAACAAGATCTTAACAAACCGGATTCAACAATACATCTCAAAAATCATCCATCATGACCAAGTAGGCTTCATTCCTGGGATGCAAGTCTGGTTCAACATTCATAAAACCATAAATGTAATTAAACACATCAACAGATGTCAAAACAAAAACCACATGATTATATCATTAGATGCAGGAAAAGCTTTTGATAAAATCCAGCACCCCTTCTTGATAAAAACCCTTGAATATTTTTTTTTTTACTTTTAATTTTTTTTAATTTAAAGATGTGGGGTACAATTCAGGGTTAGATATACAAATGTTCATTATTCAGGTACCTTTGTTGATGAGGTGTGCCCTCCTTTCACCAGGCAGATTCCCGCTACTGCCAATCCTGCCTACCCAAGCCATCCCCCACCCCTGCAGTTTTCTGCTACTGCCAACCTGTTGTTTTTTGAGTTAGTGATGATGGACATCCAGACTGGAGTTAGGTGGTATCTCAGTGTGGATTTAATTTTCCATTTCTTTGATGACTAGGAAGGCTGAGCATTTTTTCATGTATCTGTTGGCTGTTAGTATGTCTTCTTTTGAGAAGGGTCCATTCATATCTTTTGCCCACTTTTTTACAAGTTTTTAGTAGATAATGTTTCCTTTACCAAAAGAAATTTAAGTATAAAAAAATTTGATTTCTAGCCAGTTATTTTCTGAATTTTGAAGGAACCTTGCTTTTCCTTCATTAGTCTATCAATGTGGTAAATTACATGGATATATTTTTCTGTGATTGTCCTGGAATGAATTCCATTGATCATGATATATTGCTTTAATACACTGTTGGATTGAGTTTGCTGATATTTCATTAAGAACTTTTTTCATGTAAGGTTTTTTTTTATGAAGTTGTGGGGTACAGTTAAGGGTTAGGTATACAATTGCGTTTCATTCAGGCACCCTGTTGATATGGGGTGTTTCCCCATTCCCAGACAGATATTTCTACTGTTAACCCCATCTCCCTCCCCCCACCAGAGTTTCCCAGTATGCTCAGACATTTTCGTATAGTATTGCATTGGATGTTTAAGGTCCATTATATGAGTGAGAACATGTGATACTCGGATCTTTGTTTCTGTGAGAGGTCACTCAGTATTATAGACTCTAGTTCCATCCAGGTTGCTGCGAAATTCATGATTTTGTTCTTTTTTATGGCTACATAGTATTCCATCGTGTATATGTACCACATTTTTTTAATCAAGTCTTCTTTTGACAGGCAGCATGGCTGATTCCAGGTTCTTGCTATTGTGAACAACACTGAGATACACATGCATGTGCAGGTATCTTTTTTATAGAGTGATTTGTGTTCTTCGGGATATATTCCCAGTAGGGGGATTGCAGGGTCATATGGGAAGTTGGTATTTAGAGCTTTTAGGAATTGCCACACTGCTTTCCACAGAGGTTGCACTAGTTTACACTCCCACCAACAGTGTAGAAGTGTTCCCTTTTCTCCACACCCTCTCCAGCAGCTGTTATTTTTTGACTTGTTGATAATTGCCATTCTGACTGGGGTTAGGTGGTATCTCAGTGTGGTTTTGATATGTATCTCCCTGATGACTAGTGAGGTTGAACATTTCTTCATGTGTTTGTTGGCTGCTCGGATGTCTTCCTTTGTGAAGTGTCTGTTCATATCTTTTGCCCATTTTATAATGGGGTTGTTTGTTTTTTTCTTTTCAGCACGTTTGAGTTCCTTGTAGATCCAGGATATTAAGCCTTTGTCAGAACTGGTGTTGGCAAATATTTTTCCCAGTCTGTAGGCTGTCTTCCTGCTCTCTTGATGGTTTCTTTGGCTTTGCAGAAGCTTGTCAGTTTGAA
>NW_007235193.1:0-9586 GCF_000164805.1 Carlito syrichta | reverse complement strand
TTGAACTTTGAAGTTTGCACAGGGAACTTCTAAGAGGATTATTTTTGTGGTTGCTATGGTTATTTTAAAATGGGGCATTTACTGATATTTGAGTTAGCCTACAAGTTGGGGTTGTTAGAATAGAAAGGTACAAATTTCATGAACACTCAGGATTATTTTTCCCAAGATTGTGCAGTCCATTTTTCATATATGTCTAAACAATTGATTTTTTTTTCTCTTCTGGTTTTCATATTACTGCATGTTACATCTCCACAATCTCAACCACAAGGTCTGGACTAGATCATCTCTAGTGGCAGATGAGTTTCAGAAGAACTCCTCAGCTATGTTGGATTGAACAAAATTGTGTCTCTGCAGAGAAACTTCACTAAACCCTTAATAATTACAAACCTAAAGACCTTCTCGTCCTGCTTTCTTGTAAAACTTACAGTAGTGAATGTTCCACCTAGGAAGCCAGGCAGCTATTCCTTCAACTCTGAGATTCTTCTCAAGAAACATATCAGAATTCATTTTAAGTTTTATATTATCAACATTCAATAATCTTCATTATCTGAACTGTACCAAATTAAAGTGAAAAAGCAGATTGTTCAATACAGTAGACATGGTGGTAACCCATGTCTACTATATTTGCTTCATGTTCCCATTTTTTAAGTACTCCACTGACTGAAAATTAGCATCTTCTATTCTTTCAGTGGTATATAGGAATAAACCTATGTTCTGCATTACTTGTTTATGTTTTTATGCTTAAAATCCAATTTTTGGAATTCCAATAATTCCCTTTATCTTCTACCAGGAAGATGGAAATAATGTAGTCAAAGGGTTAAGCATTGGGATCTTGTAACTAATATAATTTACCAAATTATATATCATCATTTAATACCCAAGATTTTTATTCCTTATCCTCAACTAGCTCCTCCTAAGGATAACTTGTGCAAAATGTTCTAGCTAATATCTTAATGATGTAAGAAGCTAAGAAGTAAATAGGGGAAGTAGAAAAAAGAGAAAGTGGAAAATACCACTTTCTGAATAGAATATTACCAAATAATTATCTATTAGAACATATAAAAATAGATAAACATCAATATGCATTCAAATTTGTGGCAATGGTCTATTGTTTATTCTAGTTAACATTAATTGACAAATGTAAAAAGGGCAGGGAGGATTAGGATGAAATTTTATTTAGTTGCATGAGTCATTATGTGATCATATCATAATCATCATCAACTTAATGGGATCATCCATCATTCTTCTACTGCTTATAACATGCCAATGCTGCTGCAGCTGAGGGCAGCATAAATGAGTGGTACCTGAGGTGTAACCAAGGTCCTCATGGGAAAGACCTATTCCCCTGAGTTCTCCAAATTCTTCCACTTACACAAACTCAGATAATCTACTGAGCTTCTCACCACACAAACAATATACATAGGCAGCTGGGCCACTTCAAGTACTAAAGTTTGTTTATAGGACTATGCCACTGTGGAAGCATCCTGTGTATATTACATGGGGCAATAAACTCCAACATCCTCAGTCTCCATCCTACTGATTTTCAGTGTGAAATCAGTGCCTGACTCAAAGTCTCTGAACCTATCTGGAACCCCAGAGAAATGGTTGGATAAATAAAAAAATAAGTGATGAATTGTGGAGACTGGTCTGGTTTCTGCAGATATGAATTCAAATGGATGTTGCCAATACAATGTAGGAATGTCTGACCAGACCTGCAGAGGCTGGCTCTCCAGGAAAGACGAGCAGAGAGAATCTAGTTTGGGTCATCACAACATTCCCACTAAATCCTAAAATAATGAAAGAGAAGTGCAAGGTAATGTACTGAAATATCTACCTGCAAAACCAATAATAGCTTGCTGAAATAGCTTGCTTGGCATGAGTAAATTACTCCCTTTTGTAACAGATCTTCCACCTTAGCCTAGAGATGGCCCCCTTATGCAACCTTCTCATTAACATACTGCACATCCTCATTCCTGTGCCCCTCGATGATTGGAAACTCCCTAATTGCATAAATTCTGTAACCATCCATACTCCTTAATAAGCATAAGGTTAGCCAAGAAATATCAATCAAACCGTACAGCTCATGTAATGTTTACCTTCAAAAACCCACTACTCACTCTGTTCTGGGCCAGGAGTTATTCAGGACACTAGACTGCCCTCAGTTACTGGTGCCAATAAAGGACTCATAATCTGACCTTCTCTGTGTGTTGATATCATTTATTGCAACTCAGGTATAACATTTGGAGGCCTCAGCAAGAAATTATTTCTCCAACCTTGGGAGGAGGCCTTCCTCCCACTCTCCCTGGCTCAGTGTAGACATTATACGGGAGGCACCTCCTGAGTCATTCCAGGGCCCCATAGCCTCTCAACTGGCTCAGAGGGAGACAGAACAACTGCTGACTTCCTCACGCTTCAAAAATACCTGAGTCTATCTGTGTTCTCCTAGGAGGTAAGAATCTGTCTATTCTGTTTATGGCCATATTTCTGTTAAGGATTTTGAAGCATGATGAAGTCACTCCTTAGACCCTGTTTTTTACCAAAAAAAAAAGTCTCAGTTTAGTATCTGGTTTCAGTTCAGTTACCCTCTTATTCACTAATGGGGTGAGGAGAGCTTTCTCATATGGGTCCTCCTGGGCCACTCTAACGGGTATGAGAAATGCTGAACTGACCCATTAGAGCTCTTGTTTTCATTTATATTTGCTAAAAAGCAAGCTGCTTTGTTATTCTTATTTTGGTGATTTTCTGTTTCTCTTGGATAATTGTTCTTTGACTCTTCTCATTTTATGTTTTCCTGAGTGCTACTGTCTCCTTTTTGTTTGTATAATATTCATGTAGGCGGCAAAGGTCCCCAGGAAAATAGGGAACTCCATTCTTCTTAACTCAGACTCTGGTCTGGATCAAAGATAAGAGGCACTCTTCCCTTCAGTCTGTGCAAACAGATTCTCTCAGGTGACTGAGGGACTCATAAAGGTGTCATGGATCAATTCCTGTGACATGCAAGGGCCTCATAGGAACTACTTAATTTTAGTTATATAGGACTCTGTGAGTTCCAGAAAGCCTCAGCCTTGATCAGATGCTCAATGGACCTAATCTGTGCCAGATCCTGGAAGGTGATCAGATAAGAGGAGAAGATCTTTAGGCAGATAACCTGGAAGCTGGAAAGTTCTCTCAGTGCTCCTGAGGGTTGTCCCCCTGGAGGGTGCACATAAGGACTGGTCATCTAGTGTCCCGGTGCCTCTTTGAGTGCTGTCAGTGCTCAAAGGGAAAACTGTGACATGTAGGAAAACAACCAGCAGGGTCACAGCAGTCAGAAACTCCCTTTGTAAGCAGCACATTTTGACCCAAAACAACTAGTGCTGTCCAAAGTTAGAAATTGCTTGCCAGTTCTATTATCCTGTAATATAAATCTCTGTCATCCTTGGCCTCTTTCCTTGCTTTACTTGATTGCTGTGCTCTTTGCTACAGGGCTTGCCTCTGCTGCACCTTCAGACTGGTCCTCAGGTCAAAGGCTTTCTTCTGTCCTTTATTTATTTCATTCTCCTCGGAGGTAAAAATTTGTTGTGTTAATGGGTAACACTCTGTCCCATTTAATTTGTTTTGTTTATGGTCTTAATTTTGTACAAGGGTTCTGCAATTTTCTGCCCTGAGCCTGTGCCTGAAATCTGTAATTTTCTGCCCTGAGACTGTGCCAGGGATCTGTAATCTTCTGCCCTGAGACTGTTACTGCAAAAGAATTTGAGTTAGTTTATAATCTTTTAGGAGATAAGATTTATTTATTTATTTAGATTTCTGTTTGCAAGCTTGATACAGCTGTTTCAGTTTTTGTTTCTAGTAAGGGAGAAACGACCTGGTGAGGTCACCTTTCAGACCCTATTTGCAGAGCCAAGATGTTGGTTGAATAAAGCCCTCTGTTTTCTGCCCTGAGGTGTTCCAGGGATTTGTTCCTTTCATTTTGGTTTGGACATGTCATTTGTCTGTCTGTTTGTCTTTGTACTGCTTGTTTGCAGTGTGTCATGTAATCTCAGAATTTTAAATATGTCAATTCCCTGAACTGCGTGCTAAGAAATTTCTCTGTTGCATTTGCTGAGGACTATGGTGTCCGCCTCTCAAACGGCAGACTCTGAACTCTCTATGATGCAGACTCACCTACCTTTAAAGTAGGATGGCCTCTACAGGGTCTCTGGCTGTTAAAATTACTGTATCTGTTTGGAAGGTTGTGATGGGGAATCCTGGCCATCCAGATCAGTTCCCCTATATTGACCATTGGCTAAGTTTGGTCCAGAACCCACCACACTGGTTTAAGACATGTTCTCTCAAAGCCACTGGTTGAGTCCTGATTTCTTTATATTTTAAGTGGCCAGGACATACTAATTGTCATGTTATGGACTCCCTCTCCTTCATCTAAGCCACCTCTCCTTGAGACAAAGGTTGTACCATATCTGTTACCTGTAACCTCTGCTTCCTGTGGGTTGTATCCTGTTTTGCCCCGCTCTACAGAAGATCCTCTTGATAATTCAATTAACTCTAACCCTACACTGTATGCTTCCCAGGATTCCTCACCTACTGTTACCTCCACCACCTCTCTTTGCCCACAGGTGTCTGCAGCTCCAGCTGCATCTGAGGCTCCGGTGCATCCAGTGCCAGACGTCAAATGCTCACCTCACCCAGTATCAATGTCTTTTGCTTGAACAACCTAGACTAACTTTCTCTCCTACACAATGACTCAATCTAGCCAGCCTATTTCCAGATGACAATCCAGAAATGCCAATTCATGACTGTGAAGACATGTTGGACGTCTCTCAGGCCAGCTGGCCTGATCTTTGGGACACTCCCTTGAGCTAGGCTGATGCTGACTTGTTCACAGATGGTAGCAGTCTGGTAATAAAGAAAATCCACAGGGTTGAGGCAGCCACAACCACAGCTCAGGATGTAATTTGGTCACAGGCATTACCTCAAGGTACTGCAGCTCCAAAGACTGAGTTAATTGCTTTAACTCTGGCCTTATACTGGGGACCAGGGAAACAGATAAACACTTCACCAACAGCCAGTGTGCTTTTGCTACAATGCAAGTGCATGCCATGATCTACAAGGAATGAGGTCTTCTTACTGTGGCAGGTAAGTCTATAAAGAACAAGGAGAAAATCTTAGCCCTCTTAGAGGTTGTAAGGCTACCCAAAGAGGCAGTTGTCAATCATTGCAAGGAACATCAGAACATAGATACTACAGAAGCAACTGGAAACTGCCTGGTGGACCAGGTGGCTCAGAAGGCAGGAGAACTCCCAGTTGAACCCCTGACTATCTTTCTAGCTAAAACCTTTCCAGCTCCTTCTCTCCAGAACAGCCTACTTGTACCCAGGAAGAAGAAGAGCATGTGGACGTAGCAGGAACTTACAAAGACTCCACCAGATGGTGGATCAAGGATTCCAAAATTATCCTGCCTGAAGTCTTGGGACATACCTTGATAAAACAACTACATTCTACTCCCAACTTGGGAGGTACTAAAATAACTGAACTGTTAAATCATTTTTATCATATTAATAATTTAAAAAGCTGCTATGTGCCTGTCATGTGCCCAAGTCAATGCAAAACAAGGGACCAGATGCCCGGATGGTATAAGGGCTCAAGGGGCAACCCCCAGAGAAAAATGAGAAGTGGATTTCACTGAAATAAAGCCCTTTCATGTGGGGTATAACTATTTGCTAGGATTTGTAGATACTTTTTCTGGATGGGCAGAGGGCTTTGCCACCAAAAATGAAACTGTCCTAATAGTTACTAGGTTTTTACTAAATCAAATTATTCCTAGGTTTGGACTACCCCTCTTTATTGGCTCTGACAGCAGTCCTTCCTTCACCTCGTCCATAATACAGCTGGTTAGTAAGGCACTAAACATAAACTGGAAATTACATTGTGCTTACAGACCACAAAACTCTGGGCAGGTAGAATGCATGAACGGAACTCTGAAATCTACTTTAACCAAATTAATAGTAGACACTGGTGGAAAATGGGAAAGCCTTTTGCCTACAGCTCTTCTCTGTACTCAATGCATCCTATATAAGGTTGGGTTTACTCCATGTGAAATCATGTTTGAAAGACCCCCTCCTTTGTTGTCCCGTTGCAGGATCCCATTCTGGAAGAAATAACTAATGAATCTCTGCTAAAGTATCTTCAGTCTCTACAACAGGTCCAGGCAAATGTACACTCCAATGTTCATGCTGTTTTACCCACTCCATCCTCCATGCCTTGTCTTCCATTCTAGCCCAAAGACCTGGTTTTCATCAAAAAGTTCCAGAAAGAAAGACTGACTCCTGCCTGGAAGGAACCATTTCTCGTCATCCTCACCACTCCAACAGCAATCAAGGAATCAACGAGTACCAGCTTGGATTCACCTGAGTTAAAAGGGCCAGGAAACAGACTTAATTCCACCAGTTTGTGTCATTGACTGTGCTGTGGTGGTAAGGGACACCAAATATTCACTCCCTCATTCAACAAGCCACCATGCAATCACCTGGACTGCAACCAAAGAACCCTCTCTAGGTCACTTTTAGATACACTAGATGTATGAGACTCAAACAGACTGGTTGCTAATTTCTTTACATGTACAAGAGCCTTTACCTCTTGTTTTTGTACTCCCACTTGTTTTGGGTTTTGGCACTGAATTGCTTGCTATAGCTGCTGCAGATTGAAATGGGGAAAAAAGTCTCTGTTAATAATATCCTATCTCCTATGCATAGGATATGTTATTGCCCTGCTATGTTATGGTGCTGCTTCTTAATTTGTTTCTCCCTCTTGGAATGACTTACTGTATTGCCTATACCTTTTCTTTAACCTCTTCACATCAGGGAGGGGCCTAGAAATCCAAAACTGGACCCATGGTTCACCCCTGGCCAGTTTAAAGTAAACCTTCCTGACCTGACACAAACAGAAAAGGAATGTATATCTGGAAGACTGTATGGTAAATACAGTATACAAAATTATTCCTACAGTATATCATGCAGTGGGCAGTCCCCAGTTATATAAAGGACAAAGAATTTTATCTCTGCCCCAGTAATCCCACTGACCACAGTTGTAACCAAAAAAATGACTTCTTTTGCCCAGACTGGAAATGTGTCACCATTGCAAGTTACAGTGGGGGGGGGGCTAATGAAACCTCTGAAATAACCCTTTGACTTGGTGCTGGCCCAGGATGACATATATATATATATAAAGGTATATATAAAGGTTACCAATCCTCTCCATTATTCCTGGAGTACAGAAAATACCTGGGATATACAACTCTATATGAATAGATGTGACCATGGTGCCTTATTCAACATCTGGCGGCAAACAGTCGCTTATAAAATCATGGTCAAACATATAGGGCTGTTGGCAGAGCTGAAGAATCCTTTGTTTTGTTACCACCAGTCACCTCAGCCTCTGCCTTCTACCAAACAACTCACTACCTCGGGTTCATCTCAACAGCTCCCAAGCTCACCATGACCACTTCCAAACCTGGCTGGTCAACCTCCTAGTCTTTATCCTATGTTAAATAATATGCACCATCTACTTAATGCTTCAGTTGACCTCAGATTGTTGGCTTTGCTTAAAGCCAAAACCCCTTTACTATATGGACCTAGGAGTTGAAACTCCTATCATATGGAGAACTAACTGCACTCTGAAAATGGTTTACCTTACTCTAGGTCATGTAACTGGTAAAGACTTGTGCCTTGTAACTCCAGGTCTCAGACTAACAGCATCTCTGTTGTCTGATATTTGTAACTTATCCCTCACCCTAACTGTGGCCTAATTCATGGCCTACGTGGTCCCTGCCAACACCTGGTTAGCTAGTTCTATAGTCCTTACAAAATGTACTACTACTAAAAGGTTAATTAATCAGCTTATCTTGTATATTACTGTTCATGTACTGCCTCAGGTTTATGCTTGTCATCGTCCTGAGGGAACTTTTCTGCTTAACACCCCTGGTCTTCCAATTGTTCATTCAAAATGCACTGTTCCCTTGGTAGTACCTGCCTTAGTCAGACTCAGTATAGCAGGAAAAGCTGCCATTGGCACTGCCACCCTGGTCAATGGAGAGCTGGGTTTATCTAACCTTGCCCAGGAAATTGATGGCAACCTAATTTGCCATGGACCACCTCCTTGACCAGGTAGAATCCTTGGCTGAAGTGGTCCTTCAAAATCATAGAGGACTATATTTACTTTTCTTATTCCAAGGGGGACTCTGTGTAGCCATTGGAGAAGCCAACAAATCAGGGCTTAAAAGATACCCTCCAAAAGGTCCGATTTTTAAGACAACAAATCAGCCTTAAATGATACCCTCCAAAAGGTCCAAAAAAATTTAGACAAATAACAAAAAGAAAAATAGCATAATAAATTCTGGTTCCAGGCTTTGTTTGATTGGAACCTATGGTTAACTCCTCTTGTTACTAGTCTAGTTGGACCCCACATACTTCTTCTCCTTGGTCTCCTTTTTCAGGTCCCGTGTAATAAATTGGATTATCTGTTTTGTCAAACAATGAATCAGTTCTGTGAAACTTATGTCTATGAAACCCCAGTATAATAATATATTTATGGCATATGAGTCAATGCATTGGCTCATGAACAACTAATGGGGGGAGTGAAATATCTATCTGTAAAACATATAATACCTGCTGAAATAGCTTGCTTGACATGATAAAGTAACTCCATTTTGTAACAGATCTTCCATCTTAGCCTAGAGATGACCCTCTTATGCAAACTTCTCATAATCATACAGCACACTCATATTTCCATGCCCCTAGGTGATTGGAAACTCAGTAGTTGTGTAAATTCTGTAACCATCCATACACCTTACTAATCATACAGTTTGCCAAGAAATATCTATCAAATTGTACAGTTTACCTTAAAAAATCCACTACTCACTCTACTTGGGGCCGAGAGTTATTTGGCACACTAGTCCACTCTCGGTCACCGGTGTCATAAAAAGGACTCATAATCTGACCTTTGTGTGTTGGCATCATTTCTCACAATCCAGCTATAACGGTACAAACACTGAGACATTTTAATGATTTACCATGTCAGGCTACAAAATTTTTTGTTATTTGAATTTATACAACAAAATATTCAATTTTTAGAAAGAATACAAGATTTGCAGTTAAATATCTGTAAAACCTATAACAGTTTAACATAAGTAACTTCATGTTGTTCATCTTACCTGCTTACTTACTCAGATGTAGCTCCCCTCCCCACATGAGACTGTTGTAATGTTCCCATTACCACAGACCCATGGCCTTGTTCCCCTGAACTATTCACACTGACCATTCTTGCTGATCGTTTGAAAACTCCCTAGCCACAAGTTCTCTGTAACTGTATGCCTTATTAACTGAAATCAGATGTTGTGCCAAGAGATTGTTCTTTTTTTTTTAACATTCGAGAATGTTTATTAAATGGTGAATGACATCATTCAAAGTACATGTGCCAAGTTCCAATCTGAGAGATGTCAGTACATACAAAATCAGAACTTAGTAAGTTCTCCTAAATCTTACCATAATTTGACTTTTGAATTCTTACACCTATTGTCTGAATTAGGCTCTACATTAGTTTTTGTTTTCAT
>NW_007235192.1:0-14901 GCF_000164805.1 Carlito syrichta | reverse complement strand
AACACCTCTGTGAAGAGAATGTTTTTTTTTGAGTGGGGGTCTCACTCGGTTGCCCAGAATGGAGTGCAGTGGTATGGTCATGACTCACAGAAACCTTGACCTTCTTGTCTCAACTGATCCTCCAGAGCCGGGACTACTGGTATGCACTTCCATGCCAGGCTACTTTTTTGATGTATTGTGAAGAAGTTGAGCTATGTTGCCCAGATATTCCCAAACCTCTGGTTTCAGGCAATGCTCTAGCCTCTGCCTCCCAAAGTGTTGGGACTATATTGTGAGCCACCATGCCTTGCCATGCCTTGTTTTGTTTTAATTTTGTTTTATTACAGAGATATGGGGTACAAGTGAGGATTAACTTCATAAGTAGGCTGCATGCAGGTGAAGTTTGATCTTTTAGGTGGCCTTCACTACTTCGAATATCAGACCGGGTATGCTTTGTGTTGTCGTGTATCCCCCATCCTCCTCCCTCCCTCCCCTAATGGTGTCCAGTGACCACCAGTATCTCCCTTGTGTTAATGTGACTAATGTTGAGGGCCCACCTCTGAGTGAGAACATGTGGTATTCAGTTGTTTCTGTGATAGATCACTTAGTATGATGGTCTCCAGCTCCAACCAATTTGCTATCCAAGTCTATGATATGTTAGGTGGTTTACTTGTGATCTTTCTGTTACCTTGATGTATACATGCAATGTTATGAATTTCCCTCTTAACATTGCTTTCATGGCATCCCAGATATTCTGACGTGTCTTTGTTTCATGTGTTTTCAGACATCTTTGTATTTGTCTTGATATCTGTGTTGACTCATAAGTCATTCAGCAGTATGATTTTATTGTCCATGTCTTTTTGTGCTCTGGGGGGATCTTGGTGGCAATATTTATTTTTATTCCACTGTGATCTGAGAATGTGCATGGTATAATATTGATCTTTTGAAATGTGTTCACTCTTAATTTATGTGTGAGAATGTGATCAATCTTAGAATGTGTTCCTTGTGCTGATTAGTAGAATGTATATTCTGTAGATGTTGGGTGAAGTGTTTTATGGATGTCTGTCACATTGATTTGACCAAGTGTCAAGTTGAGGTTCTGAATCTCCTTGCTGGTTTTCTGCTTTGTGATCTATCTAAAGCTCTTAGTGAGATATTTAGATCTCCAACTATGGTTGTGTGAGAATCAATGTCCTTTCTTAGCCTACTTAGTATTTGTTTTATAAAACCTGGTATTCCTGTGTAGGTGCATATATGTTTTGGAAGAATATATCTTGGTGGCTGATTGAGCCATTTATCATTTTGTAGTGTCCTTGCATGTCCATTTTAACTTTGGATGGTTTGAAGACTGCTTTGTCTGATATCAGAATTGCTGCACTTGCCCTCTTCTGTCTTCCATTGCCTGAAAAATCATTTTCCAGTCAACAACTTTGAGACTGTAGGTGTCCTTTTCAGTGAGATGAGTTTCCTGAAGGCAGCAGGCTGTTGGATCATGCTTCTTCATTTAGTTTGCCAGTCAGTCTCATCAGTGGCGCATTTACACTATTCACACTCAATTTCATTATTGAAATGTGAGAGTTAATCCCTGTCATATGGCTCTTAAGGGGTTACTTTGTTTCCTTTTAACTTATATATATATATATATATATATATAATATATGTGTGTGTATTTTCATGTTTGTGTGTGTTCTGTATTCTCTGTTAACTCTGTGCTTGCCTGTGTTTTGTGGTGGGTCTGATCATTCTTTTGTGTGTGTGTTCTGTGTTCCACACCTTCTTAAGCATCTCCTGGAGGACTAATCTGGAGGCAACATATTCTCTTAGGGACTGGATGTCTGGGAATGATTTTAGTTCTCCATCACTGATGAAGCTTAGCTTGGTTGGGTAGGAAATTCTTTGCTGGAATTTCTTATCTTTAAGAATGTTAAAATCCTCCAAGTCTCTGTCTGCTCCAGGTTGCACAGTGAGCGTGGGGCAGAAGTAGCCCCTCAGTCTCTCCTGCTGCGTTGTCTGAGGACCCCTCTGGCTCCCTACCAGTTTATGAATTGGGTGACAGGGAGGAGGCTGAGCTCAAGGATAAAAATACGGATGAGGAGAAGCAGCACAAGAATGAGGATGAGGATGAGAAGCCTCCTCAATTCACGCTGATCACCCCAGAGCAACTGAATAGCCAACAGGCCATGGTGAGCCAGACCCCTTGGCTTTCTCTGGGGTCCCCTGGACACCCTCAATGTCTTCGTGTTTCTGGACCCTGATTTCTCACAATCCCCACCCCCTTCCCCAGAGCCAGTGGTCAGACAACTGTGAGCAACAGTTGCCCCCATGCAGGCCAGAGAGGGGGCACCTCTCCATCTCCCTGTCAACTCTTCTTCCTGTGTGTTCCCCCCCACAAATACTCACCCCTGTTGGCCGCAGGTGGCAACCCTTAATATGGCTCTAGCCAGTGCTGATGAGGAGCAGACATGGTTGCTGTGGCAGCTGAAGGAGCGGAGAGTGTGCTGCCAGCACTTGGTCACACTGGCAGACCCGACCTGGATGGTGCCAGGAGAGGTGACTCCAGCCTCTGGGACCAGGGGTGAGCCTGTGATGTGGTGGAGCACCAGGCCCTCCAGGGGCCATGCAGAACCTGCAGGTGAGGGAGTGTCTTCTGACAGGTCCAAGGAGGGTGGGGTGACAGGCTGCCGTGGCCACCTGACTCTGTGTTCTGGCTCCAGAACCGCTTCATGGAAGTCATGGGGGAGAAGGCAGATATGAAGGAGCAGATTGTAGAGCTGGAGCTTGGTTGCATCCAGTTGTCTGGAGGGACTGACATTAAGGTTGAGTTGAGATGTTAGGGCCATGGTGGGGCGCTGCCCAGAAGTGGAGGTGCTGGCCTCTGAGCCCCTTAATGCCCCAGGAAAATACATTGCCCTGTTTTAGAACCAGAGGGTGGTACTCACTCCCTCTGCAGATCTCTACAATTGACCTTGCAGACAATGTGGAGCTCTACAATTGACCTTGCAGACAATGTGGAGCCTACACAAGGAGAGGCGGGGGAGATCATGCATCTGTGCATGAGATCCAGAACCCCCCAGGAGCACCCAGGTTTGGGCAACAATCCATGCATCCCATTTTTCTACCAGGCTGACAAGAGTGGCACAGTGAAGATTATGGTCATCTAGAGTTCGAAGAAGTCGGGCTGGCAGCTCTGCCCCCACCTTGTTTCTTCCTCTCTCACCCTCTAGAAGACTTTAGTCTACTCTATGGTAGCAGGTTAACCATTTGAGCTCTGAGTATTTCTTTCTGCATCTTGCCCATCAGTTTTAAATTGTGCACAAAACAGGCCTTAATATCTAACCAGAAGGAGTCTCAGAAAACCTGGCCTGTCTTCTCCCAAACATGAAACTGGATTCTGTGCTGAAGGAAGTCATTGTCCTTGACCATCCTCTCTTTCAGAGGACTGATTCCCACTAAACTGTGGCCTGGGGGTTTGTGTTTGGATCAGTGTGCTACTTGTGGGCAGGTAAAATAACTTTCTGTTGGCTCCTCACTGCCAGGAGCAAGCCTCACCTATGGTGGTACCTCCATCCTCCCCAATTCCACGTTCCCTTTGGGTTCCTAACGCAAGTGTCCTTGAGAATCCCAGGGCACTTTTGAGGAGTCTGTAAGGTTCTCCTTTTCCACTGACCTATGTGTATAAGGCTGAGTTTTCTTCCTATACCCCAACCTAGATAATGTTTAGCAAATTGATGCAGAAGATGAAAAGCCAGCTAGTTGTCTTCTATGAAGAGATGTACAAAGATATAAAACACTGCTACACTGACAATGGTACTGGCTTTTCCCATTATGTTTTGGAGAATATTTACTTTTCAATTCATATATTATTCAGCAACTGATTCTAGGCATATTGTGTTTATTTTTTCATTTTTATTTATTTATTTTTATTCTGAAGATGCAGGGTAGACTTCAGGGTTAGGTATACAAATGTTCATTATGTAGGTACCCTTGTTGATGAGGTGTGCCCCTCATTCCCTGGCAGTTTCCAACTACCACTGATTTCTTTCTTATAGTATTATGATAATTGTTCAAGGTCTGTTTATGAGTGAGAACATGTGATACTCATTTGTTTGTTTCTATGATAGATACATCACTCAGTGTCATAGACTCTAAGTCCATCCAGGTTGTTGTGAATTTCATGATTTTGTCCTTTGTGGCTGTGTAATATTCCATCATGTATATGTACCACACTTTTTTTATCCAGTCTTCTTTCGATGGGTAGCACAGTTGGTTCCATGTTTTTGCTAATGTGAATAATGCTGCAATAAACATGCATGTGCAGATATCTTTTTTAGAGAGTGATTTGAGTTGCTCCAGGTATAGTCCCAGTAGGAGGATTGTGGGGCCATATGTCAGGTCAATTTTTAGAACTTTTAGGAATCACCAAACTGGTTTCCACAGAGGTTGTATTAGTTTACACCCCCACCAACAGTATAGAAGTGTTCCCTTTTCCCTGCATCCTCTCCAGCATCTGTTGTTTTTTGAGTTATTGATGATGGCCATCCTGACTTGAGTTGGGTGGTATCTTAGTGTGGTTTTAATTTGCATTGTTTTGATGACTAGTGAGGCTGAGCATTTTTTCATGTATCTGTTGGCTGCTCATATGTCTTCTTTTGAGAAGGGTCTATTCACATCTTTTGCCCACTTTGTAATGGGGCTGTTTGTTATTTTTCTTTTCACCACCTTTGCCTGCATAATGAACATTTGTATACCTATTGCTGAAATGTACCCCACACAGTAAACTTTTAAAAAGAATGAAAAATTAAATAAAACACCCTCAGCCTGTCAAGGATTAAAATACAAAATAAAGTGTATAATTGTAAAAGCAAACAAACAAATAAATAATAAAATTACTTAATGATTTACTATCCATAAATATTTTCTTAAAAGCACTCTGCTCAGCCACAAGTGTCATGGTGACCAAATGCTTTTGTTATTGTGTGTTTTGTCAACAAACACTTCAAAACATTCCAGTATCAGAATATTCACCACAAATGACCTCATATTCTCTCCTCTATTTCTAGGAACAGAACATATGTGTGTGGATGTGTTGGGGCCACAACCCACTACTATCAGAACATAAAAATGTCTGAGATTCCTGAATTTTGCTAAAATGTGATTATGATTATCATTTGGAAAAAAATGAGGAAGAGACATAGTATTCAGCACTTTTGTTCTTCTTGCTAAACAGCAAAGCACCTCAGCATTAGAACTCTAAGATCCTCCACTAGCTAATAAGCTGCTCCTTCTAAGGTGTGGCAGTTGTTCTTCAAAGCATACTATGAAACTTCCCAGGCAAAGTAGTAAAGATATTTCAACGACTCAACTTCCTTAGACACTTCCAGTAAGAAAAAGAATTGGAAAAATCAAGGCCTCACATTGCCAGACTATACACATGGACTTAAACTTTTGTTTTAGTGTCAGAGCTATTTATTAAAGCTGTGCAGTGAACATGAAACATATTTCATATTAGGTGTGAAAAGAGTCATGTACCTAATGGTAAAAATTCTAAATATTGTGAAATGTAAATTCCCCCCCCCCTCCGCAAATTTAAAAGAGGTATACTTGCTGGGCACAGTGGCTCAAGCCTGTAGTCCTAGCACTTTGGGAGGCCAAGGTGAGTGGATTGCCTGGGCCCACCAGTTTGAGAGCAGCCTGGGCAACTTGGTTAGTCCTCATCTCTACAATAAATCAAAAATTAGCCGAATGTGGCAGCACATGCCTGTGGTTCCAGCTACTTGGAAGACTGAGACAGAAGGATCACTGGAGCCAAGCAGGTAGATGCGAGGGTGGCCGTGAGCATGTCACTGCACTCCAGCCTGGGCAACAGAGTAAGACTCCAACTCAAAAACAAAAAAGAGGTATATTTAAAACAACCTTGTTTGGTGTGTGTGTTGAATGTATGATCATTTCATGCAGCAATTCTCTATAAAACACTGTAAGAGATTAGACAAAAAAATAAAAAAATATATTTTATCCTCAAAGAAAATATATAATTTATTTAAAAAGTAAATTAGATGGAGAGAGAGAAAGAGGAGATTCACCTCCCCAAGGTAGGGGATGAGGCCAAAGCTTATAAAAACATGGCCTGGCCATCACTCAAAGAGCACATGGCCACACCATGACTTAGCAAGACAATGACCACTACATTTATTTTATTTTATTTTTTCTCTCTGTTTTTGCTTTGGGCAAGGAAGAACTCTGGAGGGTGAGGGTGCTATGAAAGTAGGCCCTGGACAGCCTCTGTCCTCCCTGCCCTCTCCATAATGGAGCCTGGGAGGATGCTCCCTCCAGACTCTCTCCCCTTGGATGTCAGCAGCAACTATCATTTGCACCTTGCTGTAAATTATCATACCTGATTGTCGGGGTGAAGCTGAGAAGTGAGTAGGGCAGACAGACTACTATCACTATTGTTACTCCACTTTACAGATGAAGAAGGTGAATCTCCAAGGTGAGGGGATTTTCCCAAAGGCACACAGATAGTAAACAGTCAAAACTGACTGGACCAGGTGCTGTGATCTGCATCAGACACCTAGTTCACTGTGCTCTCACCCTTCCTCACATCCTGTCTCCCTCCACACAAGAGCTGAGAATTCTTCTCAGGTCACCTTATCTGGTCACTCTTTGCTCAAGCTATAATCCCAGGGTAACATGGAGAGACCTTATCTCTAAGACAGATAGATGATAGACAGATAGATAGATAGATAGAAGTCCCAGTTACTCCAGACACCTCTCCCAGACTTCAGATTCCTACGAGGAGAGGAGCTCCTCCTGAATACCACCTTGCAGTGTGACTCCCCTCCCACTTTCTACCCCCACCAAGGCAGTCACCCCACTACATTTATTTTTAAAACGTCCTTCTTCCTTAAAACATTAACCTTAGCTTACTGTAACTTTTTAACTTACAAACGTATTAATTTTTTAACTTTTCAACTCTTTTGTAATAACAGCGTGTGCCACAAATTTTACAGCTATATAAAAATATTCTGTCTTTATATTTCTATTGTATAAATTTTCCTCTACTTTTAAAATATTTTTTTAAACTTTGTTGTTAAAAACTAAGACACATCGCTGGAGCCCAGCAGGTCGAGGCTGTGGTGGCCGGGAGCAGCCACTGCACTCCAGTCTGGGTGACAGAGTGAGACTCCAACTAAAAAAAAAACCCCAAAAAACAAAAAGCTAAGACACACACGTGAGCCTTGGCCCACACAGGGTCAGGGTCATCAATGTCACTGTTTCCACGCCCACATCTCATCCCACTGGAAGGTCTCCAGGGGCACAGAGCTGTTGTTTCCTGGGATAACAATGCCTTCTTCTAGAACACCTCCTGAAGGACCTGTTTCAGTTAACGTTTTAGAAATATATATAAGTTGGAGTACACACGATAATAACGGTAAAATATATGGGGAAGCAAGTCCATACACCCGCACCAGAATCATCTGTTACTGCTATCAATTATTATGCACTGTACATAATTGTACGCATTACTCTTATACCACTGGCAGTGCTTTAGGCTTGTTTAGACCAGCATCACCACAAACAGTAGGTCATACGATGTTACAATGGCTGTGACATCACAGGGTGATGGGAACTTCCCAGACTGGCACACATGCAGTCTGTCCTTGACTGAAGGTCATTATTCAGCCCATGACTGTAAACAACTGGAAGCTGGGCAGAATACTTGGAGCAATTATTTTTAGACTTTGAAGAACTGGTGGCACAAGAGAAAGGAAACTGTGATCCACAAGAGAAGGGAAGACAAATAACGTGAGCTCTATAATCACCTGAAGAGTGGCACATACAGGGAGCCCCTGAATGAGTAGCCTGGCACTGACAGAGGCAAAGAGACAGAGGCAGAACACAGCATAAGACAGACAGAGTGCTCAGAGAAAAAGCTCTGAAAATTGCCATGGGGGTCACCTTGAATGTGTGGCTAAATGCCAAGTACTAGGCATGAGTGGAAACTCCAAAAGTCCAGGAAAAACCACTTCCATGGAACTGTGAAGTCAGTCAGCTTCCAGTGCTCCCACTGCTCTTCCCCCAGCAGAGAGCAAGGAGGCTTTGGCAAGCAGAGATATCAGAAAAGTTGGGAACAGCTTAATAGATAGGCTAACCTAAGCCTCGAGTAAAAAACATTCTATATCTGCCCTTGAAGCCTTAAATAAAAGCTTGCTGACTCTGGTGGCTCATACTTATAATCCCTGCACTTTGGAAAGCACGCAGATGACTTGAGGACAGGAGTTCAAGACCAGCCTGGGCAACAAGCAAAAACAAAAAAAAAACCCACCTTTAAAAAACCTTGAATGTATCAGACGGTGACCCTTAAGGAAAAAAATGGCCTCATGGTTAAGCTACACTATTAAATATATTTCCCAGTTGTCCTTTCCTGTGTTTCTGGTCAGCTGAGCCACAGACTGGCTGATCACATGCAAAAGATTGAAACAGGACCACTACCTATAACCATACACAAAATTTAACTCTAAATAGATCAAAGACCTAAACATAAAACCTCCAACTATAAGAATCTTAGAAAGCACAGGAGACACCCTTATGGAAATTGGAACTGGCATCCAATTCCTATTCAGAACTCTAAAGGCCAATACCTTAAGAAATAAGATAGACAAGTGGGACCTCATCAAACTAAAACAAGTTTCTGAAAAGCAAAAGAAACCATCAAGAGAGCTGGGAGACAGCCCACAGAATGGGAAAAAATATTTACCAACTGTATATCTGACAAGGGCCTAACATCTAGGATCTACAAGGAACTCAAATGCACCAAAAGGAAAAAAACAAACAACCCCTTTAAAAAGCGGGCAAAAGACATGAATAGACACGTCTCAAAAGAAGATACACAGGCAGCCAACAGGCACATGAAAAAGTGTTCAGCCTCACTCATCAGCAAAGAAATGCAAATCAAAACCACATTGAGATACCACCTAACCCCTGTAAGAATGGCCATCATTAATAAAACACAACAACAGATACTGGTGAGGATTCAGAGAAAAAGGAATGCTTCTACACTGCTGGTGGGAATGCAAATGCGTGTAACCTCTTTGGAAGACAGTGTGGCAATTTCTGAAAGAACTAGAAATCGACCTTCCATATGACCCAGCAATTCCCCTATTGGGAATATACCCGGAGGAACTCAATTCATTCTACAAAAAGGATACCTGCACACTTATGTTTGTTCCAGCTCTGTTCACAATAGCAAAAACATGGAACTAACCATGTTGCCCATCGATTAAAAAAATGTGGTACATACACACAATGTAATATTATGCAACCATAAAGAAGGGCAAACGTGGACTTCACAGCAACTTGGATGGATCTGGAGTCGATCATACTCAGTGATCTATCACAGAAACAAAGAACTAAGTACCATATGTTCTCACTCCAAAGTGGAACTTGAATAATTATAATACTATAAGAAAGGAATTGGCAGTAGTAGAAAATTGTCAGGGAAGGGTGCTGGGATTGGCAGTTGAGGGAAACTGCCAGGGGAGGGACGGGTACATCTCATCAACAAGGGTACCTGCATAATCAACATTTGTATTCTTAACCCTGAATTTTATCCCACATCTTTACAATAAAAAAATTATATATACATGTATGTAAAGTACCTACTAATAAGTCTAGACTTGTATAAAGAAAATAATAAAAGTTCACTTCAAGGTAAAAAGAGAAACTAAAGAAAGAAATATATTATTCATGGATGTAAAGATTGTTTTTTTTTTGTTTTTTTAAAAAAAGGTCTTTTCTAGTCGGGCTCGGTGGCTCAGCCTGTAATCCCGTGCCTTTGGGAGGCTGAGGTAAGTGGATTGCCTGAGCCCATGGGTTTGAGACTTGCCTGGGCAGCAAGACCTCATCTCTACAATAAATTAAAAAATCAGCCAGGCGTGGTAGTGCTTTCCGGTTACTTGGAAGGCTGAGGCAGAAGGATCGCTGGAGCCCAGCAGATCAAGGCTGCGGTGGCTGGGAGTAGCCACTGCATTCCAGTGTGGGCGACCGAGTGAGACTCCAACTCAAAAAAAAAAAAGGTCTTTTCCAATCAAATTCCAATAGATGAGGTCACTCACTTTTTATTATGAAAATTGATATAAAGTAAGAACCAGTATTTTCCCTGCCTTTTCTGTAGAAACTCTTAATTTAGGATAATTAAGATGAAGGAAGCACTTTGTTTAGAATAATTCAAGTTAATGAATAAAGAACAAAAGGTGGAATTAGAATATTACCCTTTTGCAACAGCTACAAGCAATGACCATCAGTGAATACAAAAAACTTTACTCAAAAGACTGGTGGAAAAATTTATAGCAGGTGAATCAAGATAACACCACCAATTAATTGTGAACCCATAGGTTAACTTTACCATCATAGGAAGTTTACAACCAGACACCATGTGCCTTCCAATATAATGTTATAGATGTAAGCAGCATCACACACATGTGAAGTCTTCTCAACAAAAACAAACTTGAACCTGAAATCATTTGACCTTTTTTTCCAACTTCCTGTTTTTAGGCAATATGGATATGTTGAAGACGATACATCCATCTATCAAAATGTAAGAAATAACTCTGGTTTTCTTGATCATACCCAGCATGTTTTAAATTTAAAAGACTTGGAAGGGGGTGGAGACATGTTGGCCAAAGGACACACAATTCCAGTTAGAAGGAATCAACTCGAGAGCTCTGTGGTACAGCATGGTGACTATGATGCATCACAACGTACTATATCATTGAAAATTGCTAAAAGTAGATTTTAAATGTTTTCATCACAAAAAGTATGTGATGTAATTAGCTTAATTTAACCATTCCACCATGCATATATTTTTCAAAAAAATGTTGTATATGATAAATATATATAATTTTTATCTGTCAATTTAAAATAAATAAGTTTTAAGACATTTCAGCTGAAGGTGATAGGTGGATCTTGTTTAAATCTCGACTCAAATGTAAAATTTAAACAGGGTTTGGGCATGATATATTAATGAGCTGCTGTTCCCTTATCAGATTTGATAATGGCATTAAAACTATGACAAATGTGGTGGCTTGTGCCTGTAGTCCCAGCTACTGGGGAGGCTGAGGCAGAAAGTTCACTTCAGCCCAGGATTTAGAGGCTGCAGTGAGCTATGATGTTGCCACTTGTTCAGGGAGACAGAGCAAGATCCTGTCTCCAAAAGAAAAAAATCATATAACAGGAAAGCAAACTGCAGAAGAACATATAACATGACACAACCATAAGATTTTAAAACACACGTGAATGCTGTAGATTTGTATAGATGCAAACATATATAGCTCAAAAGCATGAACAATAAAGACACACAACATGGAAATGGAAAATTTTTCATTGCTCTCTTTGACCTAACCTTAGACAAGATTATAAGAAACTAGGTCATAGGTCACAATGATATTATTCCTGGTCTCCAGTGATCTCTTCCAAATACTTGTTTTCACATCCTTGCTCTGCTGAACTTTGCCTCTGCCTTCTGTCCCAGGGTCCCTCTCTGTGCTGGTTTGGAGTCTCTTTCCTTCTCTACTCCTTCCTCCACCAGCCGTCCTGATGTCACTCTCTCACCCTGAAGCTTGGTGTTCTGTGGTCCTGTCCTCTAGTTCTGTTTGCCCTCAACACTTGCTCCCCAGGCATTTCATCAATGCCCAGATTGGACCTATCACATATAATAGAGGACAGCTATCCCTCAGTGTCCATGGGAGATCGGTTCCAGGACTCCCACAACACAGATACCCATCCCTGGTACAAAATGATCGTGCATTTGCACACCACCCACACACATCCGCCCATTATCAAGTCATCTCTAGATGATTTATATTCCCTAATACAATGCAACACTATGTAAATAGTTGTTATATCCCCCCAACCCAAATGTTTTTGATCCCCAGTGGGTTGAATCTACTCCCCGTGGAAATGGAGGGCTGACTGTGTTCTCAAACCTTGATCTCCAGTCAGAATCTCTCTCCCAGTGCTACCACACTGGCCAACTAGAAGTCCCAAGATACTGGAAGCTATGAGTACCAGAGGTGAACTCAGTACCTCACTCCCTCCTAACCTGCTTTCCAGAGTGGATGACCAGGACAGTGACTTTGATCAATCCCACACACCTGGCTGAAACTTGAGACAAATTTCTGTCAGAAGGTACTGCTCACCAACCTTGAGTTAAAAAAACATGCTTAAGGTCGGGCATGGTGACTCAAGTCTATAATCCCAGTACTTTGGGAGGCCAAGACGAGAGAGCTGCCTGAGCCTCCAGGTTTGAGACCTGCCTGGGAAACATGGTGAGACCTCATCTCTACAGTAAATTTTTGAAAAGACAAACTTATTTTAGAAAGAAAACTGACAATATCTGTCAAAGGTTCAGTTTGTAGATTTCCTTTTTTTAGAGACAGGGCCTGGCTCTGTCACCCAGGCTGGAGTGCAGTGGCACTATCATAGCTTGCTATGGCCTCTACCTCCTGGGCTCAAGTGTTTCTCCCACCTGAGTCTCTCTAGTAGCTGGGACCACAGGTAGGTTCGACCACATTCAGCTGGTATTTTAAAATATTTTTTTTTTTAGAGATGTGAATCTCACTATCTTACCCAGGCTGTTCTCCAACTTCTGGACTCAAGAGATCCTCCTGCCTTGGCCTCCCAATGTGCTGGAATTACTGGCATGATCCACCACCATCACAGTTTGCGGTCTTTGTGATTTAGCAGTTCAGTGCCTAAGACTGCCTCTGGCGAAAGCACCAAAGAAAATAAGGAAACATGAACAAGATATTTTATTTCAGCCGTTTGTTATGCTGACAGTTTTTGAATGAATGTTTTTGTTTTTGTTTTGAGTCAAGGTCTCACTCTGTCACCCAGGCTGGAGTGCAATGGCAGGCTCATGGCCACCCCAGCATTGGCCTGCTGGGTTCTGGCGATCCTTCCGCCTCAGCTTTCCAAGTAGCCAGAACTACAGGCAAATGCTACCATGCTGGGCTAATTTTTTTATTTATTGTAGAGATGAGGTCTCTCCAAGTTCCCCAGGCTGTTCTTGAATCCGTGGGCACAGGTAATCCCTTCACCTCAGCCTCCCAAAGTGCTGAGATTATAGGCTTGAGCCACCATGCCCGGCTTTCAGCTTCAACTTAAAGCAGCCTCTGAGACACTACGAAAAAAGAGGTTTTCATTTTTTTTAATTTAAATGTGTTAATTGCTCATTTATCAAGAAAAAAACATATCTTGGCCTATATAGTTATGTTTCATAGCTCAGGAATACAGATTAGTGACAAACTTCGATGTTATTCAACCCATAGAAATTCTTCACATTCCAAGATCATGTTGTACTCTGAAAAATACCAGCCTGATGTATCTCCCCCAAAACTTTCATGGAATAATGATTTCTGCAGAGTTCTTCATATGTTTTCTTTGTTGCTTTAGCCACAGCTCTCCTACAGAGAGCTGCAGCCGCCAGCATACAAGGAATGCCCCAACAGCATGAGCCTGTAGATGTTAGCTAGATGGTCACACATTTGTGGTTTCATCAGAGCACAGAAGCCATGGTAGTGATTGTCCTTGACAGGTGCCAACCTCAACGACAATGACTTTCCTGGTGGTTGGAGAAGCGGACATTTAAAAAAATCTGTATTATTGGTTGAGCAATTTGGCTCATGCCTACAATCCTGGCAGCCTGAGGTGAGAGTATTGCTTGAGTCCAGGAATTCAAGATCAGCCTGGACAACATGAAGAGACCCCATCTCTACAAAAATAATTTTTTTTAATTAGCCAGGCATGGTGGTATACATCTGTAGTCCCAGCTGCTCAGTAGGCTGAGGCAGGAGGCCGTGTGAGCCCAGGAGTTTGAGGCTGTAGTGAGCTTTGATTATTCCACTGCACTCCAGCCTGAGTAACAGAGCAAGATCCTGTCTGCAAATTAAATAAGTAAATGTGTATTTTTTTGAAATTGTTTTGTTGCTAATTTATTTTTTCCATCCAAAGTTGGTTGAATCCATGTGTCTGGAACCAGGAATTGGCAGCCTGGTTGTATATAAAGTCCCCATTTACTCCCCATCCCTCCCCAAATGTTCACACAGCCTTTCCTACCATCAACACTCCTCACCTGAGCTCCCTAACCTAGGCGGTATATTTGTTACCAAGGTTGAACCTTCAAGGACCCATCAAAATCTCTGCAAGGCCCTAGTTTACACTGGGGCTCACTTTCTAGGACAAGGGTAATTTTAGCCTCACAGAATGGATTGGGAAGTATTTCCTCTGCTTCCATTTTCTGGAAGAGCTTCTATGAAGTGAGTGTTACCCTAATTATCAAAACCACTCATAAGACATTACAAGAAAAGTACAGACCATTTTTCATGAACAGATGCAAAAATTCTCAACAAAATATTAGCAATTCAAATACAACAAAACTTCTTTCTAAAGATTGTTAATACCATCCATTTCAGATTAAGGATTAAAGAATATAGATCAAATACATAACAATTATTTTATATTTTTATGTTACTCCCTAGGTAGCCTGATAATACTCTATTCATCTTTCTCCAGAGATTACAGCATTAAGAGTTAGTATGGTTAATTGCATGTGAGTTAACCCACTCAACCTGGGATGATCAGAGGTCCTCGAACTTTTAAAATGGGGCCAGTTCACTGTCCCTCAGGCCATTGGAGGGGTGAACTATAGTTAAAAAAAAAAACAACAAACTATGAACCAATTCCTTTAAAAAAAAACAAAAAACTATAGTCCGCCCCTCCAACGGTCTGAGGGACAGTGAACTGGACCCCTGTTTTAAAAGTTTGAGGACCCTTGGACTAGGTCCTGTGATCTTTTCTTCTCCAATATGTGGCACTTATTACAGTGCCAAGCATCATAATAGGTATCCACTATACTTGATGGATGAT
>NW_007235191.1:0-13461 GCF_000164805.1 Carlito syrichta | reverse complement strand
CATAGTCACTTGGTGAAATGTGTTTTTCATTCTAGGGACGGTGACATTCAAGGATGTGGCCATAGCATTCTCTCGGGACGAGTGGAAACGCCTAGACCCTGCCCAGAGGGTTTTCTACAAGAACGTGATGCTGCAGAACTACAGAAACCTCGTCTCCCTGGGTGAAGATAACTTTCTTCCAGAAGTCAAGACGTGTTATTGTGGGATTTTTGAATTTGTGTGTATGTGTGTGTCTATGGGTACGTATCTGTGTGTGGCTGTGTTGGCACTAATCTTTCCATTCCTTGATTCCATTGAAGATCTGTTAACTCAGAAATGACAAGTCTAATAAATGGAGAATTTGGACTTTTGTCTCCTTTCTTCAGATGTCCTATTCCCTTTGTGATATGTCATTGAAGATTTTCAAAGCTTGTGTCAAACTTTTTCAGGTGCTCCATTTTCTCTTTCCTACCCCTGAGCTTTTGATAGAGTGGCTCGGAGAGAGAGACAGCTAGATTTCTGTAAATTATGGTGTTTCCTAAGCATTCAATTAAATTTTTGAAATGCTTTTCTAGATCCATCAGTAACATCCTCTCTTCTCACATGAACATAGGGCTGCAATTATGGAAAAGTCCCAGCACATTATATTCTTTTCTTTTCGTAAGTAGAAATACGTCATTTTGACCAGAGTATTATCTCCATGTTGATTCAAGGGAAAGAGCTCTGAACTGGGGAAAGCCAAGTGAAAAGAGCAAGAAACCCAAAAGGATAGGAATGTATTAAAGGTGTGATCATAGGTAAGAGCTCAGATAGGCAGAGAGAAAGCCTCTGACTAAAGAGTGTTTGAGAAACTCTCTGCAAATCGGAGAATTCTTGGGGAAGATAAAAAACTATATAAGCTGTCGTCACTGCTAGGAAAATATTTTTCCCCACTTAACTCAGTGTTCTTTAGATGTTTAAAGGTTGATTCTTCTACCCTCCAGTGTTGCTACAACTCAAACAGCAACACATGCAAAGTCTTTATCATGATGACTCTGTTTTCTGGCTTCTGGGAACTCTTGGTTCCTTTTACAGGGCTTCCTCTTCTCCTGGGTCTCTTCTTTGCTTCAATCTGATCCTCGGTTTTTTTGTCCAGAGAGATAAGAGGTGAGGCTTCCAGAGGCCTGACATCTTGACGTACCTATGTGCCATCCCATTTCATGTGATTGGAAGACCCACTCAGGAGATGGAAGGCAGATGTCTTCCTTTGCATCTGAGACCCTTGAAGCTTCATGGAGCTGTCTCTGGACCCCTCCGCTTGTCACGTCCCTCAGCCATTACCTCCAATCTGCTTTAGCCATACTTCCTGAGTGTGTGTGTGCTAAGGGAATGGGCTGGATCTCCTAAGATTTCACTCAGTATACTTGTAAAGACAGTGGACTAAGACACCCTCTTTTTGCTCCCCACTCTTACCTTGGGTATATATCCTATTTTTTCACACTTTAATGTGGGAGAGTCCCATCTCAAGGTCCCACAGAATTTGACCCCCATATTATAGTTTTCTCTCTCTTCTACTGCTCTCAGTACTCTTTGCATTTAGAAAACTTTGACTCTTCTTGGTATTGTTCTCTTGTTTGTGTGTTTTGCCTGGGAAACTTGCTTTTGATGTACGTGATCCTAGGGGTTTACACACCATTTATTTTGTTCTCCTGTGATATCCCACTTTTAGGTTATGCACAGCTTCTAGTGGACTATCTTATGGAGTGGGTTTACAGGGTAACATAAAATTGGTGAAGGAGAACGCTTTGGCTAATGTGATTGAGTATTATCCTGTGGCATACAGAGATATCACTTAAATCCTCTGAGTAGAGTTATCAGCGTCTCCCAGGAAACTGAGATAGAAATTATTAGGCAAGCATGACTGATAAGTGTTTCCAGTGCTAGTTTTTGAGACATCACACAGATGTGTCCCTCAAACACATTGTGACAATATTGATCACATGTACTAATTAAGGATTAGCTCCTTTGAACAGTCAGTGATGTAGCTATTTCTAGTAGGGACTGCGTTGTTCAAGTTCACAAACTCAAATGTGTGAGGCTCTAGACTAAACTATTGTTCATGTTACAGTTTTTAAATCCCCTTTGTGTGCCATTGTTCATTTTCACCAACAAAACCATTGTTCCATTTGTTGTAGGTTCAAACCCAAAACAGATGTGATGTTGATGCATCTTATTGAAGTTGAGTGGTATGTCTGCATTTTAAGTTTGCTCTTATGTTCTAAACCACTGCAGGGTTTATGTTGTACATTTCCAACCATTGTAAATGAACTTGTTATTTATTTATTTAATCAGAAGTTCCTTTTAGTCAAAGCAATGTTGAATAGACAGAACAAACCTTGAGACATCACAGTGTCTGATTTCAAACTGTATAACGAAGCTATAGTAATTAAAGTAGGGTGATACTTGCCTAAAAACAGATACATCAACCAGTGGAACAGAATAGAGCAGAAATGAATCCATGCATGTATTGTCAGTTGGCTTTGGACAAAATCGCCAAGAGCACAGTGGGTAAAAAAGCGTTTTCAACAAGTAATGTTCAAAAAACTCAATATCCACATAAAGGAGAATAAATTGGATGGAATTTATAAACTGTGTACCAAAATTGGCTCAAACGTATGAAATACTTAAACATCAGACATGACCGTGTAAAATTACTGTAACCAGTCACAGGGGAAAACCTACAAGACAATGAAATTTTGGATGTGACCTTAAAAGTTTGGACAAAACAGCAAACTGGTAGATGGTATAGAATCTAAATGAAAATGCTTCTGCACAGCAAAAGAAACAACAGAGGAAGGGACAAGCTACAGACTATGAGAAAATATTTGCAACTCATACATTTGATACCGATCTGATATCCAATATGTATGGGAAACTGAAATTACTCAAGTGCATTAAAACACATAACCCAATTAAAATGGGCAAAAGATCTCAATATACATTTCATGAAGGAAGAATACAATTTGCCAACAGCATCACTAATCATTGCAGAAATGCAAATTCATACAGAATGAAATGTCACTTCACAGCTGTCAGAATGGCTATTGCTCAGAAAGACAAAAGATATGTTTTGGCAAAGATATGGAGGATTCTCATATATTGTTATGCAAATGTGAATTAGTGCAGGCATTAAGAAAAACTATATGGAGTTTCCTCAGACAACTAAAAATAGAAATACTGTATTATCCATTGCTGACACTTCTGTGTATACAGTTGACCCTTGAATAGCACAGGGCTGAACTGCATGAATCTGCTTGTACATTGTTTTTCTTTTTCTCAATAAATATATTGGAAACTTTAAAAAAGATTTGCAACACTTTAAAGAAACACAGACAAACGGCTTTGCCTAGAAATATCAAAAATTAAGAAAACATTAAGCCAGTCACGGTGGCCCAAGCCTGTAATCCGAGCACTTTGGTAGGTGAAAGTGAGAGGATTGTCTGAGTCTAGGGGTTCAAGACCAGCCTGGAAAACTTAGTGAGACCTTGCACTACAATATATCAAAAAAAATTAGCCAGGTGTGATAGCGCACGCCTGTAGTTGTGGCTACTTGGAAGACTGAGGCAGAAGGACCGTCTGAGCCCAGCAGTTCGACGCTGGGGTGGCCATGAGCATGCCACTGCACTCCACTTTGGCCAACAGAATGAGACTCTGCCTCAAAAAACAAAAAAAAAATGGCAAAGAAAAACTTAGGTATATCATGAATTTGTAAATTATATGTAGATACTACTCTATTGTATTGTTTCCCACCACAAAATATACACAAATCTATCATTAAAAATTGAAATGTATCAAAGCTTATGCACACAAACAATGACTACATGTGGCACCATTTGTGAGAAAATATATCTTAACGAAAGTAAAGATGCAATATCAAGTCATAATTGTATACAATGAATTGTAATACATACGATCCTACTGTAATAATTGTGTAGCCACTTTCCGTTGCTGTTACATGGCATTCAACTGTTGTGAATATCCAATTAAACATCATGTGATGCTGATCATCTTTGTGTGAGTAGTTGATCTGGACAGTAAACTGCATGTCACAGTAAAAGGTGATCTCTTGCAGTGTTACATATTTTTCATCACGTTTACTGTAATACTGTAACCTGGAATAATGCAGTGCCACTAGTGGTGCTGGAAATACTCCCATGAAGCAGTGAAGTCATAACATTACAAGAAAATATTGAATATGTACTCTAGTCTGAGGTCTCCAGCTGCAGTCTCCTGCTATTTCAGACAGAGGATTCCTCTTCGAAACTGATTACATAAACATATGGCATGGGGAAATACAGTAAGTTCCCTACATACAAACAAGGTCTGTTCTGACAGCACATTTGCTAGTCTAATTTGTTCCTAAGTTCAATGAAGGAAACTGAGGTTCCCAAATAATACAGTCGGCTGTAGAGTACTGTACTGAAATAGGTTTGTGACATATTCACACAAATAATATATTTTAAAAAATAAGTGAATGAGAATATTTTTAATCTTACAGTACACTAACTTCAACAGTACAGTGATTGGATACGTGAACATGGTTGCATCTTTGAAAGTTTGCAACTTGAATGTCCTTTTGTAGGATACTTACTGTATAGCACAGTACTGTAAATGTACTTTTTCCTTCTTGTGATTTTGTTGATAATATTTTCTCTTTTGTAGCTTCACTGTAAGAATATAGACTGTAATACATATTCAAAATATGTGTTAATTGACAATATCTGTTATTGGTAAGTCTCCCAGTCAATAGTTGGCTATAGTTAAGTTTTCTGGAAGTCAAAGTTATACTTGGATTGCAACTGCAAGGAAGGTCAGTGTTCTTAAACTCCATGTTACTCAAGGACCAAATGTATATCCAAAGGATTTGAAGTCAGTGTGTCCAAGATATATCTGCACTCCATGATCATCACAGCATTATTCACAATAGTCAACTTACATCATCAAACGAAATGTTGAACAACAGATGAATGGCTAAGGAAAACGTGGTATGTATATAAAATAAAACAGTGTTTAGCTTTCAAAAGTAAAATTTTGTCTGCCATAACATGGACGAACCTAGAAAACATTTTGCTAAATGAAATAATCTCAGCACAAAAATACAAATACTGCAAGTACTTACACTTGTATGTGGAATCCAAAACAACTGAACTCATCGAAGCAGGGAGAAGAATGTTGGCTATAAGAGGATAGGGTTTGGGGAGATTAGAGAGATAATTGTCAATGAATACAAAGCATCAATTAGAAAGGGGTGTAAATTACTCATTTTTCAGATGATGGATACTGTAGTGATGAACTTTCTTACGTCATTCCATGGTATCACTGTCTCTCAAGAATTTATGCAGCTAGAGTTTGTTAATATATAATAAAGGTTTTTTTAAAATATCATGTACTATTTCTTTATTCTATGCTCGTTTTAAAGTAGAACTTCTTTAGTCTTAAGAGAAAACTGTTCACAAGTCTGCAGACTATAAGTTTTTGTACATGTGGTTACTAATTCTTGCATACTCCTTATATCATGAGTTAGGAAAATAATTTATTAATTTTCATTATGATGATACAGATGTTAGTTTTTCAGCATGTATAAGGAATATACCTGTTATACACACTTGTTAATGTTGCAAAATGCCTGCCCTGTGAAAATTGATGATTGTCTAACAGGTATTCAGAAAAGTGATTTCTTTTTTCTGGCATTGTTTTCTTGAATTCTTCCTCATTCTTTCAGTGCTATTATTGCTTTCCAATTCAAAACCATTTCTTTAATTATTACATGTTTGCTGTGGGTATTTACCATTATAATATGTCATGCAGTGCTTTCAAATTCATTATATGTAACAAATATGCTCTAAATGTGTACAATATAATCATTCTTCCTGCTGAATTATGAGACAGCCTTATGTATTATGCCGGTTGGTGTGTGCCTTGGGATCATAGTGGATAAATATGTTCTTTTTCAGGGCTAGTATAAGTTTGTGTAGTGGGAGAGTGTTGTTCACAAGTTGCTTAAAACTAGAATTTTTTACTGTTTGAATTACATGTAACCACATTTTCTTTCATAAAGGATCCTACTTCTTTGGTGTTCTAAAAAATGAAAATGTATTGTTCAGATGACTTAAATGTCTCTTCTATATTAGTGTTGCTTTTGGTGCAATATGTTTTTCAATGGGAAGTATCTGTTAACATTCTGTCATTAATTGGAAATCTGTGGTTCTTTGTATCTTGTAGCTATCTCCCTAAGTGTATAAACAAGGATGTGCCACCAAAAGGGAAGGGCGATACAGGTGTATTCCACAGAGTATTGGGAAGACACAAAAGCCGTGACATTGAAGACCTTTCCTTAAAGGAAATTCAGAAAAATATGTGTCAGTGGAGAGATGATGAAGGACATCATAAAGGTGTGCTTATGACTCAAAAAGGAAACTTCACAAGTTAAAGAGATAAATATGATAAAAGGGATGCAGGAAACAAGCTAATTAAAAGTCAACTGGAATTAACGTTTTTTCACATCCGTTTAAGTGCAGCTATTTCAAGGTGAAGGGAAAATTTATGAATGGAATCAAGGGAAGAAGTGTGTTAAATTTAGGGAAAGCCTTACAAATGTAATGAGTTTGGCAAGGTGTTCACTCAAAACTCCCGACTGACAAGTCATGGGAGAATTCATTCCAGAGAGAAGACTTACAAGTGTAACGAGTGAAGAAAGGCTTTAGTGTTTGCTTGAACCTAAGTATCCATTGAGTCAGCCATACGGGAGAAAAACCTTACGAATATCATGAATGTGCCAATGTCTTCAGCAACCAGGAAACCTTGCAGGTCCTCGGAGAATACACACTGGAGAGAAAACTTACAAGTGGAATGAGTGTCACAAAGCCTTCAGTATGCATTCCAACTTGACAAAGCATCAAATCATCCACACTGGAGAAAAACCTTTCAGGTGTAATGAATGTACCAAGGTTTTCAGTCAACATTTACACCTTACGAATCATCAAAGACTTCATACTGGAGAGAAACCTTACAAGTGTAATGAGTGTGGAAAAGTCTATAGTGTTCACTCAAGCCTAGCTATTCTTCAGACAATGCATACTGGAGAAAAACCTTACAAATGCAACAAATGTGGCACAGACTTCAGGCACAATTCATACCTTGCAATTCATCAGAGAATTCATACCACTGAGAAACCTTACAAGTGTAAGAAGTGTGGCAAAGCCTTTAGTGTTCATTCAATCCTAGCTACCCATCAGGTCATCCATAGTGGAAAAAACCCTTTCAAATGTAATGAGTGTGGCAGGTCTTCACTCAAAATTCACATCTTGCAAATCATCGTAGAATTTATGCTGGAGAAAAACCTTATAGATGCAATGAATGTGGGAAAGCTTTTAGTGTGTGCTCAAGCCTAACTACCCATCAGGCAATTCATAATGGAGAAAAACCTTACAAATGTAATGAGTGTGGCAAAGTCTTTACCCAAAATTCAAATCTTTCACAACAATGACGAATTCATAGTGGATAGAACACTTGTAAGTGTGACAGGGCCTTCAGTCACAAATGACTTTTTTCTCAACGTCAGACAATTTATTCTTGAGAGAATACTTAAAAATATGATGATGATGGTTTACCTGTCATTAATTTAAGCATTAATATTCATAGGAGAGTGCATGTATTTTTAACAAAGTCATGTGACTATACTATGTATGGCAGAAGTTTTATCCAGGCTTCAGAGCTCTCTCGGCATCTAAATACACATATTTGATGAAATCACACAAATATAACATGCATAGTGACACTATTACCCTAGGACCATGACTGTAGGTCGTTGGGAGCCAGCCTTGGAGGCCCACCTGATGACAAAGTCCAGGTGCGCTGAGGACCCCTGGCTGCAAAGCGAGTCTGGGCAACTGAGGCCCTTCTGTCTTCCGTCTTTGCTGTTGATACAGCTGAAGAAATTCTGTGCAGTCGTGGAAGAAGAAGATGGCATGTTTATGCGAAGAATCACAGCTAACCTGGAAATATCATGGTTTACTTTCCCATTTTCCCACTATGCCACTTGGCCTTTTCTAACATATGCAAAGGTTAAACTCTGAGGCACATCAAGAATGCTTTCTTTCACTTGGTTATAAGTTACTAGATATTGCTGAAGTAATAAATGATATAAGTATATCCACTCCTTATTTGATTTAGGATTATGCAGTTTAGTGTTTCTACATAAGGATTTTTAGAAGCACAAGTTTATAGTATTATTATGAATTCATTATAGTTCTAACACTTATCTAGGAGTTATGTAGGTGATTTATAACACTGTTTTCACTAACTTAGGATAAAGGTTAATGTTAAGACTTAATTCTGTAGTTAAAACTATAAACTTATAACTCTAAATTAACATTTATAGAGTAGGTTTTCACTAAACTCATAATATAATAATCAGACACTTTTATGACAAGATCAGCTAAAACAGAAAGTAACCTTGAGGGGCCTGGGAAACATTACTAAAAGCTTCTTTTGAGTTCTCTTTAGAAACAAGCACTGCAAGATAAGAGAAAAGTAACGAGGACATCTGGACAAGGGAGGCGACCACAAGACTCTGAAGAACATAAGAGCCTAAGATGAGAATATTCCTGACACATAAAGAAATATACACTTAAAGAAGCTTTCTTGAAACATTTCAAGAACTGTAATTTAGGACATTGGACTGAGAGTGTCATTGTTGGCTTTATGAATAAGACTTGTCTGGAGGCCTATGGGAATCTTGGTTTGTTCGCTACTAAGACCTATGGGAATCTTGGTTTGTTCGCTACTAAGACCACTAGCTGGTAACTTTTAAAAGATATGAATGTGAAAGAGTTTTCTTTGTCTTGCCCCTTCAAAAATGGTATAAAAGCTCTGTATTAACTAGCATTAAATTGTCATCTGTTCAAGAAGCAGGTGTCTGGTATATGATCGTCGTTCGCCTATCCGTCTCACCTTCAACACATCCCACGACCCTCGCGGGGCGGGCCCCTGCAGTAGGTGAAGATTCATATAAAGAATATTTTGCTGTCTACTTCCCCGTTCAGCTTTGTATTATCTACCACAGAATAATTACAAGCCTATATATGTCTCAACTCATGACATAATACATACCAAAGTTCGCCAGATGTTTGGAAATGGATAATTACCTCAGGTTATAAAATGCTTTATCAAATTATTTAAGGTTTCTTATGAAGGGCACTTTATTCTTTTTAAAAAAAGTTTCTTATTATAAAATTGTGGGGTACAGATAAGGCTTAGTTATCCAAATGGGCATCGTTCAGGCATCCTTGTTAATAAACGGTGTCTCCCCGTCCCCAGACAGATATTGACTACCGTTAGTCCCATCTCCCTTCCCCTCCCTCCCAGCCATAGTTTCCCACCAAGGTCAGTCCTTCTTTTATAGTGTTATGGTAGATGTTCAAGGTCCACTATATGAGTGAGAACATGTGATACTCAGATCTTTGTTTCTGTGAGAGCTCACTCAGTATTATAGACTCTAGTTCAATCCAGGTTGCTGCGAAATTCATGATTTTGTTCTTTTTTATGGCTGTGTAGTATTCCATCGTGTATATGTACCACATTTTAAAAATTCAGTCCTCTTTTGATGGACAGCATGCTTGGTTCTGGTTCTTGCTATTGTGAACAATGCTGCGATAAACATTCGTGTGCAGGTATCTTTAAATTAGAGTGGTTTGAGTTCTTCAGGGTATATTCCCAGTAGGTGGATTGCAGAGTCATATGGGAGGTCGATATTTAGAGCTTTTAGGAATCGCCACACTGCTTTCCACAGAGGTTGCACTAGTTTGCACTCCCCCGAAAAGTGTAGAAATGTTCCCTTTTCTCACACCCTTTCCAGCAACTGTTATTTTTTGAGTTATTGCTAATGGCCATTCTGAGTGGAGTTAGGTGGTATCTCAGTGTGGTTTTGATTTGCATCTCCTTGATAATTAGTGAGGTTCAACATTTCTTCATGTGTCTGTTGGCTGCTCGGATATCTTCCTTTGAGAAGTGTCTGTTCATATTTTTTGCCCACTTTATAATGGGGTTGTTTGTTTTTTTTACTCTCAGCACATTCGAGTTCCTTGTAGATCCAAGATATTAAGCCTTTGTCACACCTGGAGTTGGCAAATATTTTTTCCCAGTCTGTGGGCTGTCTCCCTGCTCTCTTGATGGTTTTTTTCACTTTACAGAAACTTGTCAGCTAATGAGGTCCCACTTATCTATCTTATCTCTTATGGCCTATGGGTTTCAGGTTTTGTTCAGGAATTGGATGCCAGTTCCAATTTCCATAATGGTATGTCCTGCATATTCTAAGGTTCTTATGGTTTGAGGTTTTACATTTAGGTCTCTGATCTATTTAGAGTTAGTTTTTGTGTATGGGGACAGGTAGGGGTCTTGTTTGAGTCTTCTGCATGTGTTCAACCTGTTTTCCCAGCACCATTTATTGAGTACGTTCTCCTCGCCCCAGTGGTAGGTGGTGGAGCCTTTGTCGAAGATGAGTTAGTTGAGAAATTGAGGTTTAGCTTCTGGAATCTCAATTGTATTCCATTGTTCGGTATGCCTGTTTTCGTACCAATACCAAGCTGTTTTGATTATTGTAGCTTTATAGTAAAGTTTGAAGTCTGGTAATGTGATACTGCCTGCTTTGGTTTTTGTTTTTTTTGTTTTTTTTTTTGCAGAGGATTGTTCTGGCTAGTCGTTTGTGTTTCCATATGAATTCCTTTATTGTGTTTTCTAGGTCTGAGAAGAATGTTGCTGGTCATTTGATGGGTATTGCATTAAAACTGTAGATTGCCTTAGGTAGGAAGGACATTTTCGCAATGTTGATTCTTCCAATCCATGAGCCTGGGATACTTTTCCACTTGTTTGTGTCCTCTTGATTTCTTTGAGCAGTGTTTTGTAGTTTTCACTGTAAAGGTCTTTCATGTCTCTGGTTAGGAAGATGCCAAGGTATGTCATTTTTTGTGTGGCTATTCTGAATGGAATTGTGCTTTTTATTTGGGTTTCTGCTTGTTTTTCCATTCACGTTCCTGACGGAGGACTCTTGTGTTTTAAATTAAATATTGCTTCAATCAGAGATCTTTTGGTGTAGCAGAAAAAATGGAAGACTATGGTATTATTGCTTACTGACAGAAGGGCACTGTGGGTTATGGAAAGATATTCTACACCATCCGACCCTGAAATAGAGCCAAACAAGACCTTAGGATATGCGATTTTCACTGGAGTAGAGTAAGTAATAAGTTATTAGGGACTGATTGTATGGCAGAATTACTGCAGAAAAAATGGTGGCCATCTTCTCCATTAAATGGCAATAGAAGTTGTACAGCAAATTTTTTTTAAAAATTCAGTCTTGTCTTGAAATTGTAGAGAGAACAGTGAGGGTGGAGAGTTTATGCAAAATAATCAGAATTCCAGGCTGTTGTTTTTTAAGTAGGCTTTACTTTAACTATTGGAATCACATTTTGCTACTGTTTTTTTTAAAGTGTCATATGTTTACTAATACAATTAAATTTGTGTAACTATGAATTAACATTATTTTGATCACCATAGTCTTATGCTACTTCAGTAGAATACTTCATAACAGATAATAAACCACCATTAGGCATTAAAATTGAAGGAAATCTGGGCACAATGGCTCACGCCTAATACTGGCATTTTGAGAGGCAGAGGCGGGAGCATTGCCTGAATTCAGGGGTTCCAGACCAACGTGAGCAACATGGCAAGACCTCGTCTCTATACTCAATCAAAGGTGGGCAATGCATTGTGATGCACACCTGCAGTTCCAGCTACTTGAATGGTTGAGGTAGAAGGATCATCTGAGCTCAGCAGGTCGAGGCTGCAGTGGCCATGAGCATGCCATTGCACTCCAGCCTGAGTGACAGTGAGACTCCAATTTAAAAAAAAAAACACAATGGCAGACACAAACTCGTTTCTTTATAAACATAAAAATGGTGTCTCACTATCAGTCAGTTCAATGAAAACAATAAGGTGATACAAGATAGAGTTAGGAAGCCTATGTGCACTTTTAGCATGACTCAAGATTGATGTTAACAAGATTTTAGGCATGATCACTGACATGACACAAAGTCTCCTGCCTGGGCCACATAGTAAGACTTTTACTCCAACCTCCATCCCTCTGCAAAGTGACATCGATATAGTGGATTGATGCATAAGTTCATAGTGTTTTAAACTTGTCCATGGTCTGCAAATGTCACATATAACTGGTCATAGTTCATCACATTTGCCAATTTTCCAGCTGAATGATGTGAATTAAAGCATTTAAATGGTCGTCATCAAAGCCCAATGGTCTGTCTGAACATGGAGAACCACTCAGGTCAAAGTGGCCCTCTTTGAAATGACAAAACCATTTCCTTGCCATACTATCCCCAGTGCCAGTCTCCCGATGCATGACACAAATGTTTGACGCTGTCTCCATCACTCCATGGATGAAATCTTCCACACGTAGGGATGTGAGAGAAAAACATAATTCATAAGAGATGACAATTTACAGATACATATTAATGCCAGTAGAAACTATTATTTAACATTTTTAAATCTAGTTTTACTTTCTTAAGAGTTCACGTGAAAGAAACTATCCCCCCACAAACTACATTTAGAAATACCAGGAAATTAATTATTCATAAAATGAAAATCAATGCAAATGTCTTCTAAACACTAGTTTACAGGCTTTGTTATTCACAATAGACAGAACTTTCAAAAATAGTAGCAAAGCAAATGGTTTACATAATTTCAATATTTTAGTAAAAAATGCTTATTCTAATTACCTTTCAGAATGCATATAAAGTCCATTGGAAATTACATGATATTTAGAAGTTATTGACAAGTATATTACTATCACAATGAAATTCATCACAAAAGTTGTTGGAGGTGAAGTTAAGTGTGGGATGGAATAACAAGAGTGAGGAAGAACGACGCAATTCGTTTCTATTTGGAAAGAGTTAATTCATTTTTTAAAACAATAGTTGTTGACCTAACTAACCACAGGCCCTACACGCCCACACCGTAGCTACTTTTACCAATGAAATTCTGTGGAACGGAGCACACGGTGGACGGTCTTCTTCCAGAGTGAACAGGGAGCAGAAGTGGAAGGAATGCTCTGCTTGGCTTCAGCCTAACATTGCACAATCCGCCGCGCTGAGTTTTGCATTTCACATTCCAGGTTGCGTCCTCTTCACAGGCAATTCCAGGGGTAGTTTCATCAAACTGATGAATTCGAATTGCAGGGATGTTCTTGGATCCACACACAGACCCACAGTGACCGCCCTAGAGAGACCCCAGTTTCCAAACTGCTGACTTTTTCAAACCTCAAGGGCAGGTCTTGCCTCCACAACCCAGAAAACCGAGAAGCTCGGAAAGCGAGGCGGCAGGAGGCGCGGGCCCCGCCCCTACGGGCCTCGGAACCGCACTTCGCCGACCAGGCTC
>NW_007235190.1:0-15215 GCF_000164805.1 Carlito syrichta | reverse complement strand
GTCCTAAACACTGGGCACAAGAATGGAGATAAAAGAGACTGACAACTGATTTAAGCAGAGAGGGAGAAAGAGACATATGTACACAAAACTACCCACTGGATACCATGATCATTTCTGTGATTGGGTGTACTGTTCAGAGGGAAAAATCTTGCCTTTCCTGCCAGAAAACTGTGTAAGTAATCCTCACATGTACGCCATGATTCTAAAGTTATAACATACCCAGAAAAGAAAACTTAACACAGAGGATTCACAGAGACATCATATTCGAGAACTTAAAGCCCAGTCTCATTAAAATTTAAAGAAGAAAAATGCTGCAAGTTATGCCCTTAGATCACTGTGGCACAAAGTTTAAGCAACAATCTTAAGAGGGGCATAAATACCAAAATATTTGTAAATTAAGCAATAGGTACCTGTTTGGGTGGCTTTCTTAGGGTACACCTTTTTGTTTAGCGTGAGCCTCTTGATGCTAAACCACTTAGAGTGAAGTGGGTCTGTTAAGGGTTCCTGGATGGGACATCCTCTCCAAACCTCTCTGTGGTATAAATCTATAAGCCAAGAATAATAAGAGAGCCATACAATTGCAAAAGATTTTAAATTAAACACTTCAGTGACTTATTGGGTGACATTCATATGGTACTCTCCGGTCACAGATGTGTCCTTACAAAATGACTTTCTCTCAGGGGAACCTCAATGTTCCTTCCTAATAGAAACCTAAATCATCTGACATACACTAAAGCCAGTGCTTCTTTGTCTCAGCCAGTAAGATATTTCAGCTTGGGCTCGGTGGCACAGCCTGTAATCCCGCGCCTTTGGGAGTCTGAGGTGAGTGGATTGTCTGAGCCCACAGATTTGCGACCCGCCTGGGGAACTTGGAGAGACCTCATCTGTACAATAAACCCAAAATTAGCAGAGCGTGGTAGTGCTCGGCTGTAATTTTGCTACTTGGAAGGCTGATGGGGATGTATCGCCGGAGCACAACAGGTTGAGATTGGGGTGGCTGGAAGCGGCCACTGCACTCCACTCTGGGCGACAGAGTGAGACTACAACTCAAAAAAAGAAAAAAAAAATTTTCAGGGTACATACCACTATCCTCCGCACTGGGTGGCATCTAGAATAATGTAAAAGAAGAGAGTGTAAAGAGTAGATTAAACTGTGAAATGCACAAGTATCTTTCATTGATGACTTCAAAAACCATTGGTTGAGTCCAAGTTAAAAGTCCTCAGCCGGGCTCGGTGGCTCAGAATGTAATCCCGCGTCTTTGGGAGGCTGAGGTGAGTGGATTGCCTGAGCCCGCGGGTTCGAGACCCGCCTGGGTAGCGAGACCTCATCTCTACAATAAATCAAAAAATCAGATGGGTGTGGTAGCGCATGCCTGTAATTCCGGCTACTCGGAAGGCTGTGGCGGAAGGATCGCCGGAGCCCAGCAGGTCGAGGCTGCTGTGGCCGGAAGCGGCCACTGCACTCCAGTCTGGGGGACAGAGTGAGACTCCAACTCAAATAAATAAATAAATAAATAAATAAATAAATAAATAAATAAATAAATAAATAAATAAAAAAAATAAAAGACCTTAAAATTAGGAAGAGATAAAACTTGTGAAAAAAGATAGACATTTTCTACACAATTTCCCTTTACCAGTGATTTAAATGAAAAATGCACAATTCCTAATTCATGGATAAAAATAGATGCTAAAGGAAATGCCTGCACATTAAAAAGTATGGTGATTGCTATCATTTAAAAATGTCTAACTGTGTCAAGTATGAGTTACTAAGAAAGGGCCACTCAGTGCAACAGCACTAAGAGAATTCTATGTGTCATACCTAAAGTACATTTTTGGACTTTTGTATCTAAACTTCTTTGACAAGGGCCAAATTCAGAAAAATTACCATATTCCTCGTGAAAATGTAAGGTGGACTTACCTGGGGAGTACGCAACTGTGATTCACAGGAGGTTGCCTTCACATTCTCCTTGCCGACTAGGAAAATTCAGAGAAAATATTAGCACCCAGATAATTGGTGATTTTGAATCAATTAGGGTGCTTTGAGATAGTATATGAAGGAGGTTGATTAAAAAGCATGGTCTTAAGTTACTAGGGCATCCTGCTGAATAAAAGACGGATGGCAAAGGAGAAGTATAGAGAGTAAATGATACAGATACTTTAACTTAGTGCTAATGTTCACCTTATGTAACAGCAAATAGTCTGTAAAAGATCTTGAACTATGTATTGGGATTTAGCATTTGATTTCCTTATTCCTTCTGCCTGTCTTGAAATCCAGCTAAATTTCCTTCCTTGCATCACTAAACATTATCCTGCTAGTGTCTTTACTCAAATTTATGAGATTTGCACTAGTTTTAGGCAACATTTTATTTCCAATAGGCTGGTGGCTATTCAGCATATAGTTACTAGTCAAAAACTTGAGTGTTCATCCTGGTGAAAGATTTGGAATGAGTGTTGATTGTCCTTAATCCAGATGTATCAGAAAGGCCCCCAAAACAACGGATTTCAGGCTATTAACCTAGTCCTGCATTGTGTTTGTATTTTCATTCTTACCACTTTAATCTGGCAGGATTGAGTGTTTGGGGGCTTATGTAGATAACAATATACAATCGACTAAAATACATCTCCAATTCTTATATGCTTTGGCCAGCTGCTTAAAAAAATCACCTCAGAGTGGATACAGGGTAGCCACATTGAACTACATGATATCTCACAATAGTTCGAATCTGTGAATGGAGCAGAAACATCTGGACATCTCTATGCTTTTACAAAAAGTGACCGTGGCATTTTGTGAGCAAACCAACCTATCACCATTCACTATATCGTAACCATGTAACCGACACACAAGCACACCTATGGTAGTATGAATAAAGAGTATGTGAGACGGGGATCAGTGGTTCACCCTGAAATCCCAGCACATTGGGAGGCCAAGGGAAGGGGATTCTCTGATTTTGCAGGTTTGAGACCAGTCCAGGCAACTTGGGGAGACCTCACCTCCAAAATATGTAAGAAATTAGCCGGTTGTGGTAGCGTGCACCTGTAGCACTGGTTAATTGGAAGGCTGGGGCAGAAGTATCACCGGAGCCCAATCAATCAATTCTGGGATGGCTGTGAATGTATCACTGCAGTCAGGCCTGGAGGACCGAGTGTGACCGCAACTCAAAAAAAAATGTGGTGCATACTCATATGAAGAAGAAGATCAAAATGTTGTCATTTTTAACAATATTTATGCAGCTGGAGACCCTCATTTTAAATGAATTGTTACAGAACAAAAAATTAAATATTGCATGTTGTCACTCACAAGTGTGTCCTAAACACTGGGCACAAGAATGGGGACAACAGACACTGGGAACTGATTTAAGCAGAGAGGGCAAATGGGAGGAAAGGGACACAAAGTACCTACTGGATATCATGATCTCTTCTGTGGATAGGGGGCTCTTCAGAAGAACAAATATTGCCTTCATGCAAGAAAGCTTTGTAAGTACTCTACTCATGTACCCCATCATTCTAAAGTTAAAAAGTACCAAGAAAAGAAAACTCAACATGTAGGATTCACAAAGAGGTCAGATTTGAGACCTTACAACCCAGTCTCATTAATTTTCCAAGATAGAAACACTGCAAGTTATTCCCTCAGATCACTGTGACACATAGCTGTAAGCAACCATCTTAAGAGAGCCAACTATAGCAAAATGTTTGCGAATTAATCAATAGGTGCCTCTTTGGGTGGCATTCGTAGGGCACACCTTGTAGTTTTGCACGAGCCTCCTATTTTCAACCTCAGAGAGTGAAGTGGAAACTTCAAGGGTTCCTTCACAGAATATCCTGTCCACAAAGCATTGTGATATAAAATTATAAGCTAACAAGTGTGAGATAGCCTTAAAATGTAAAAATAATTTCAAATAAGCACTTCAGGGACCTATTTGGTGTCATTCATACTGTACAGTCTGGTCACAGATGTGTCCCTACAAAAGGATTTTCTGCCATGAGACTCCCAATTTTCCTTCTGAAAAGAAACCTAGAGCAGCTTCTTCACACGAGAGCCAGCTGCTTCTTTTTCTCAGCTTGTAAGAAATTTCAGGGTACATACCTGCTTCCTCTGCCCAGAGTCGCATCTGTAATTATGTAAAGGAAGACAGTGTAAAGATTAGATTATGCAATGCACAGATATCTAATATTTTTTATTGATAACTTAAAAGACCCTTGGCTGAGTCAAAATTAAAAGACCCTAAAATTAAGAAGAGATTAAAGTTGTGAAAAAGATAAACATTTTCTACACAATTTCCTTTATCAGAGATTTAGATGAAAACTTTACAATTCCTAATTCATGGATAAAATAGATGTTAAAGGAAATGCCTGCACATTAAAAATTATAGTGAATGCTATCATTTTAAAATGTCTAACTGTGTCAACTATGTGTCAGTAAGAAAGGGCCACTCAGTACCACGTCACTCAGATATTTATATGTGTCAGACATAATTTACTTTGTTGAATATTTATATCCGACTTTGATAAGGAAAGAATTCAGACAAATTACATTTCTCCTCATGAAAATGAAAGGTGGTCTTACCTGGGCAGAAAGCCCTTCAGCTTTGCAGGTGTTTTCCTCCACATCCTTCATGCAGGCTAGGAGAATACAGAGAAATATCAGTACCCAGATAATTGGTGATTTTGAATCAAGTAGGGTGCTTTGACTGAGATAGTAGCCAGTCAGTAATTTGATGTCTCATCTAAGTAGCCAGTCAGTAATTTCATGGCTCATCATGGTGAAAGGTATGGAATGAGTGTTGATGGTCCTTTATCCAGATGTACCAGAAAGGTGCCAAAAATAACGGAAATCAGGTTATTAACCGAGTCCTGCATTGAGTTTGTATTTTCATTCTTACCATTTTAATCTGGCAGGATTTGAGCATTTAGGGTCTTATGGAGGTAATATTATAAAATACACCAAAATACGTCACCTATTCTTGCATTCTATGGCCAGCTGCTTTGAAAATTCACCTCAGAGTGGAGAGAGGTTAGCCACATTGAACTACGTGATACCTCGCAATACTTAGGTTTTGTGAATGGACCAGAAACATCTGGGCATATACGTGCTTTTCATCAAGTGACCATGCCTTTCAGTGAGAAAATGAACCTATCACACTTCACGATAAGAAAATCATGGAACCGAACCCCCAGCATATCTTTGGTAGACTGAATAAAGAACATGTGGGACAGGGCTCAGTGTGACATCCTGTAATCCCAGCACTTTGGAAGGACAAGGGAGTTGAATTGCCTGCATTTGCAGGTTTGAGATCAGCCCAGGCACGTGGTGAGAGCTCAACTCCAAAATAAATTAGAAATCAGCTTGGTGTGATAGCGTGTGCCAGTCGCACTGGCTACTTGGAAGGCTGAGGCAGAAGTGTCACCGGAGCCCAGGCGGTTTATGCTGAGATGGCCCTGAGTGTGCCAGGGCACTCCAGCTTGGGGACTGAACGGGACCACAACTCAATTTAAAAAAGCGGTATATATTCTTGATGGAATACTAGACCCTCAATGTAAAAGAAGATCAAAATTATGTCATATTTAACAATATCTATGCAGCTGGAGACCTCATTTTAAATGAATTGTTACAGAAACAAAAAAACAAAATACTGCATGTTCTCACTCACAAGTGTGTTCTAAACACTGGGCACAAGAATGGAGATAAAAGAGACTGAGAACTGATTTAAAGAGAGAGGGAGAAAGAGACATATGTACAGAAATATACCCACTGGATACCATGATCATTTCTGTGATTGGGTGGGCTGTTCAGAGGGAAAAATCTTGCCTTCCTGCCAGAAAACTGTGTAAGTAATCCTCACATGTACGCCATGATTCTAAAGTTATAACATACCCAGAAAAGAAAACTTAACACGGAGGATTCCCAGAGACATCATATTCGAGACCTTAAAGCCCAGTCTCATTAAAATTTAAAGAAGGATAATGCTACAAGTTATGCCCTTAGATCACTGTGGCACAAAACTTAAGCAACAAACTTAAGAGAGGCATAAATACCAAAATATTTGTAAATTAAGCAATAGGTACCTCTTTGGGTGGCATTCCTAGGGTACACTTTTTTGTTTAGCGTGAGCCTCTTGATGCTAAACAACTTAGAGTGACGTGGGTCTATTAAGGGTTCCTGGATGGGACATCCTCTCCAAACTTCTCTGTGGTATAAATCTACAAGCCAAGAATAATAAGAGAGGCATACAATTGCAAAATATTTTAAATTAAGCACTTCAGTGACTTATTGGGTGACATTCATATGGTACTCTCCGGTCACAGATGTTTCCTTACAAAATGACTTTCTCTCAGGGGAACCTCAATGTTCCTTCCAAATAGAAACCTAAATCATCTGACATACACTAAAGCCAGTGCTTCTTTGTCTCAGCCAGTAAGAGATTTCAGTTTGGGCTCGGTGTCACAGCCGGTAATCCCGTTCCTTTGGGAGTCTGAGATGAATGGATTGCCTGAGCCCGCAGATTCGCGACCCACCTGGGAAACTTGGCGAGACTTCATCTCCACAATAAACCCAAAATTAGCAGAGCGTGGTAGTGCTCGCCTGTAATTTTAGCTACTTGGAAGGCTGACAGGGATGTATCGCCGGAGCACAACAAGTCAAAGTTGGGGTGGCCGGAAGCGGCCACTGCACTCCAGTCTGGGCGACAGAGTGAGACTACAACTCAAAAAAAGAAAAAAAGAATTTTCAGGGTACATACCACTATCCTTCGCAGTGGGTGGCATCTGCAATAATGCAAAAGAAGAGAGTGTAAAGAGTAGATTAAACTGTGAAATGCACAAGTATCTTTCATTGATGACTTCAAAAACCATTGGTTGAGTCCAAGTTAAAAGTCCTCAGCCGGACTCGGTGGCTCAGAATGTAATCCCGCGCCTTTGGGAGGCTGAGGTGAGTGGATTGCCTGAGCCCGTGGGTTCGAGACCCGCCTGGGCAGCGAGACCTCATCTCTACAATAAATCAAAAAATCAGCTGGGTGTGGTAGCGCATGCCTGTAATTCCGGCTACTCGGAAGGCTGTGGCGGAAGGATCGCCGGAGCCCAGCAGGTCGAGGCTGTGGTGGCCGGAAGCGGCCACTGCACTCCAGTCTGGGTGACAGAGTGAGATTCCAACTCAAAAATAAATAAATAAATAAATAAATAAAATAAAAGTCCTTAAAATTAGGAAGAGATAAAACTTGTGAAAAAAGACAGACATTTTCTACACAATTTCCTTTACCAGCGATTTAAATGAAAAATTCACAATTCCTTATTCATGGATAAAAATAGATGCTAAAGGAAATGCCTGCACATTAAAAATTATGGTGAATGCTATCATTTAAAAATGTCTAACTGTGTCAAGTATGAGTTAATAAGAAAGGGCGACTCAGTACAACAGCACAAAACTTGTTTGAAAAGGGCCAAATTCATAAAAATTACCATATTCCTCGTGAAAATGTAAGGTGGACTTACCTGGGGAGTACGCGATTCTGATTCACAGGAGGTTTCCTCCACATTCTTCTCACCAACTAGGAAAATTCAGAGAAAATATTAGTACCCAGATAATTGGTGATTTTGAATCAATTAGGGTGCTTTGAGATAGTATATGAAGGAGGTTGATTAAAAAGCATGGTCTTAAGTAACTAGGACATCCTGCTGAATAAAAGACGGATGGCAAAGGAGAAGTGTAGAGAGTAAATAATACAGATACTTTAACTTAGTGCTAATGTTCACCTTACGTAACAGCAAATAGTCTGTAAAAGATCTTGAACTGTGTATTGAGATTTAGCATTTGAATTTCCTTATTCCTTCTGCCTGTCTTGAAATCCAGCTAAATTTCCTTCCTTGCATCACTAAACTTTATCCTGCTAGTGTCTTTACTCAAATTTATGAGATTTGCACTAGTTTTAGGCAAAATTTTATTTCCAATAGGCTGGTGGCTATTCAGGATATAGTAACTAGTCAAAAACTTGAGTGTTCATCCTGGTGAAAGATTTGGAATGAGTGTTGATTGTCCTTCATCCAGATGTATCAGAAAGGCCCCCAAAACAACGGGTTTCAGGCTATTAACCTGCATTGTGTTTGTATTTTCATTCTTACCACTTTAATCTGGCAAGATTTGAGTGTTTGGAGGCTTATGTAGATAATAATATACAATCCACTAAAATATGTCTCCAATTCTTATATGCTTTGGCCAGCTGGTTAAAAAAATCACCTCAGAGTGAATAGAGTGTAGCCACATTGAACTACATGATATCTCACAATAGTTCGAATCTGTGAATGGAGCAGAAACATCTGGACATCTCTATGCTTTTACAAAAAGTGACCGTGGCATTCTGTGAGCAAACCAACCTATCACCATTCACTATAGCGTAACCATGTAACCGACACACAAACACATCTTTGGTAGTATGAATAAAGAGTATGTGAGATGGGGATCAGTGGCTCACCCTGAAATCCCAGCACATTGGGAGGCCAAAGGAAGGGGATTCTCTGAGTTTGCAGGTTTGAGACCAGCCCAGGGAACTTGGTGAGACCTCACCTCCAAAATATGTAAGAAATTAGCCGGTTGTGGTAGCGTGCACCTGTAGCACTGGCTAATTGGAAGGCTGGGGCAGAAGTATCACCAGAGTCCAATCAATCAATTCTGGGATGGCTGTGAATGTGTCACTGCAATCAGGCCTGGAGGACTGAGTGTGACCGCAACTCAAAAAAAATGTGGTGCATACTCATGATGGAATACTAGACCCTTATTGAAGAAGAAGATCAAAATGTTGTCATTTTCAACAATATTTATGCAGCTGGAGACCCTCATTTTAAATGAATTGTTACAGAACAAAAAATTAAATACTGCATGTTGTCACTCACAAGTGTGTCCTAAACACTGGGCACAAGAATGGGGACAACAGACACTGGGAACTGATTTAAGCAGAGAGGGTGAAAGGGAGAAAAGGGACACAAACTACCTACTGGATATCATGATCTCTTCTGTGGTTAGGGGGCTCTTCAGAAGAACAAATATTGCCTTCATGCAAGAAAGCTTTGTAAGTACTCTACTCATGTACCCCATGATTCTAAAGTTAAAAAAGTACCAAGAAAAGAAAACTCAACATGTAGGATTCACAAAGAGGTCAGATTTGAGACCTTAAAACCCAGTTTCATTAATTTTCCAAGATAGAAACACAGCAAGTTATTCCCTCAGATCACTGTGACACATAGCTGTAAGCAACCATCTTAAGAGAGCCAAATATAGCAAAATGTTTGCGAATTAATCAATAGGTGCCTCTTTGGGTGGCATTCGTAGGGCACACCTTGTAGTTTTTCATGAGCCTCTTATTTTCGACCTCAGAGAGTGAAGTGGAAACTTCAAGGGTTCCTTCACAGAATATCCTGTCCACAAAGCATTGTGATTTAAAATTATAAGCTAACAAGTGTGAGATAGCCTTAAAATGTAAAAATAATTTCAAATAAGCACTTCAGGGACTCATTTGGTGTCATTCATACTGTACAGTCTGGTCACAGATGTGTCCCTACAAAAGGATTTTCTGCAATGAGACTCCCAATTTTCCTTCTGAATAGAAACCTAGAGCAGCTTCTGCACACGAGAGCCAGTTGCTTCTTTTTCTCAGCTTGTAAGAAATTTCAGGGTACATACCTGGTTCCTCTGCCCAGAGTCGCATCTGTAATTATGTAAAAGAACACGGTGTAAAGATTAGATTATGCTGTGCAATGCACAGATATCTAATATTTTTATTGATAACTTAAAAGACCCTTGGCTGAGTCAAAATTAAAAGACCCTAAAATTAAGAAGAGATTAAAGTTGTGAAAGAGATAAACATTTTCTACACAATTTCCCTTTACCAGAGATTTAGATGAAAACTTTACAATTCCTAATTCATGAATAAAATAGATGCTAAAGCAAATGCCTGCACATTAAAAATTTTAGTGAATGCTCTCATTTAAAAATGTCTAACTGTGTCAACTATGTGTCAATAAGAAAGGGCTGCTCAGTACCACGGCACTAAGATATTTATATGTGTCAGACATAATTTACTTTGTTGAATATTTATATCTGACTTTGATTGATAAGGAAAGAATTCAGACAAATTACATTTCTCCTCATGAAAATGAAAGGTGGTCTTACCTGGGCAGAAAGCCCTTCAGATTTGCCGGTGTTTTCCTCCACATCCTTCATGCAGGCTAGGAGAATACAGAAAAAATATCAGTACCCAGATAATTGGTGATTTTGAATCAAGTAGGGTGCTTTGACTGAGATAGTGGCCAGTCAGTAATTTGATGGCTCATCTAACTAGCAAGTCAGTAATTTGATGGCTCATCATGGTGAAAGGTATGGAATGAGTGTTGATGGCCCTTTATCCAGATGTACCAGAAAGGTTCCAAAAATAATGGAAATCAGACTATTAAAGTTGGCCATGAATTGAATTTGTTTTTTCATTTTTACCATTTTAATCTAGCAGGATTTGAGCATCTGGGGCCTTATGGAGCTAATATTATAAAATACACCAAAGTACGTCACCTATTCTTATATTCTTTGGCCAGCTGTTTTGAAAATTCATCTCAGAATGGATAGAGTTTAGCCTCACTGAACTCCATGATATCTCACAACACTTAGATTTTGTGAATGGATGAGAAACATCTGGGCATGTATGTGCTTTTCATCAAAGTGACCATACCATTCTGTGAGAAAATGAACCTAACACCCTTCACGATAACAAAATCATGGAACCGACCCACCAGCATATCTTTGGTAGACAGAATAAAGAACATGTGGGACAGGGCTCAGTGTGTCATCCTGTAATCCCAGCACTTTGGAAGGCCAAGCGTGTTGGATTGCTTGCACATGGAGGTTTGAGATCAGCCCAGGCAACTTTGTGAGACCTCAACTCAAAAATATATTAGAAATTAGCTGGGTTTGGTAGCATGTGCCTGTAGCACTGGCTACTTGGAAGGTTGAGGCATAAGCGTCACCAGAGCCCAGTCCGGTCGATGCTGAGATGGCCGTGAGTGTGTCTGTGCACTCCAGCTTCGGGACTGAATGGGACCACAACTCAATAAAAAAAGTGGTACATATTCTTGATGGAATACTAGACCCTCAATGTAAAAGAAGATCAAAATTATGTCATTTTCAACAACATCTATGCAAATGGAAATCTCATTTTAAATGAATTGTTACAGAAACAAAGAAAACTAAATACTGCATGTACTCACTCCTAAGTGTGTCCTAAACACTGGGCACAAGAATGGAGACAAAAGACACTGGGAACTGATTTAGGCAGAGAGGGAGAAAGGGAGATATGGACACAAAACTACCCACTGGATACCATGATCATTTCTGTGATTGGGTAGGCTGTTCAGAGGGAAAGAACTTGCCTTCCTGCAAGATAACTGTGTAAGTAATCCTCACATGTATGCCATGCTTCTAATGTTATAACATACCAAGAAAAGAAAATTTAACATGGAGGATGCCCAAAGACATCATATTCACGACCTTAAAACCCAGTCTCATTAAATTTTAAAGAAGGAAAATGCTGCAATTTATGCCCTTAGATCACTGTGGCACAAAGTTTAAGCAACAATCTTAAGAGAGCCATAAATACAAAAATATTTGTAAATTAAGCAATAGGTACCTGTTTGGGTGGTATTCCTAGGGTACACCTTTTTGTTTAGCCTGAACCGCTTCATCCTATACCAGTTAGAGTGAAGTGGGTCTCTCAAAGGTTCCTAGATGGGAATTCCATTTCAGACCTCTCTGTGGTATAAATCTATAAGCCAAGAATAATAAGAGAGTCATACAATTGCAAAATAATTTAAATAATTATTTAATTTAAATTAAGCATTTCAGTGACTTATTGGGTGTCATTCATACGGCATGCTCTGGTCACTGATGTGTCCTTACAAAATTATGTTCTCTCAGGGAACTCCAATGTTTCTTCGGAATAGAAACCTAAATCAACTTACATACACTAAACTCAGTGCTTCTTTGTCTCAGCCAGTAAGAAATTTCAGTTTGGGCTCGGTGGTTCAGCCTGTAATCCTGCGCCTTTGGGAGGCTGAGTTGAGTGGACTGCCTGAGCCCGCGGGTTTGCGACCCACCTGGGGAACTTGGTGAGACCCTCATCTCTACAGTAAACCCAAAATTAGCAGGATGTGGTAACGCACACCTGTTATTCTAGCTACTTGGAAGGCTGAGGGGGATGTATCACCAGAGCCCAGCAGATCGAGTTTGGAGTCAGCCGTGTAAAAATATCTAAAATAAAAAATATTATGTTCAAAGTAGGAACCTCCAGAAACTAAAGCAACAATATGTAAGCAAATAGAATAAAACTACATCACAGAAGTCAATGAAATTAGTCACAGAAATCTTTAGAAAAATCAACAAAATGAAAAGTTGATATTCTGAGGAGCTGATTACAATTAATAAGCCTCTATGCAGTCTATGAAAGGGAACAAAAAACACAACAGAAATACTAATACCAGAAATAAAATTGGGCTCATTGCTGAACTGATGGGAATTAAAAGGACAGTAAAGAAATTCTATGAACAACGCTAAGCCTACATTTAATATGACAGGTGAAGTGTATAAATTACTTGAAAGACTTAAACTCACTAAGGTCACTTGAGAGAATAGATCATCTGAAACAGTCTGCCTATTAAAGAAGTTAAATTAACATTAAGAACATTCAACCCCCCAATCGAGTTTATTTTATAAAATTGACTGAATTTATAAGGATTACAAAATAATTTCACAATATGACTCAAAATTTTTTCTCTTAAGTATGTACCCAGTTGGGAGGAAAAGTTACGTTTATACAAATCATTCAAAGGAATACTTACAGAAGCATTATCTATAATCACCAAGACTAAACACAAGCTAGATGTCCATCAAGAGGTGATGGAGGAACATTAATTCATACAGTGCAATATTATTCTGTGAGTGGAAGAAGTTAGCTATCAAAGCATGGAAAGCATATGATTGATCATTAAATATATATGAATTAGTGAAATAATTTCATTTTAAAAGGACACATAAGATGACTCCAATATATGACATCTGGGAAAGGCAAACAGACAGTAAATATCAATATTTCCAAGGTTCAGCAGAGAGAGAGAGATTAATAAGTGAAGAAGAGATTGTTAGAGCAGTGAAAGTATCCTCTATGAAATTATGATAGTAAATATAACATGGAAAATATTCCATAATCTCTAGATATACACAAGAGAAAGAATAATAAGTATTTAAATAACATATTTCAGGCAATAATGTATCAATATTTGCTTATTATTTTCAGCAATCATATCAGTAATGGGAGATATGAATAATTGTATGCTCCGTGATCTCTTACCAAAACAAAGAACAGAGGACCATATATTTTCACTCATAAATGAACCTTGAATGATTACAATACAATAAGAAAGGGATTGGCAGTAGTGGGCATCTGTCACGAGGTGGGGTGTGATTGGCAGTTGAGGGAAACTGCTAAGGAAGGGGAGGGCATACCTCATTAACAAAGGTACCTGCAAAATCAATGTTAATATACGCAACCCTGAATTGTACCCCACATCTTTATAATAAATACAAACAAATAAATAAATGTTTAAAAGACTGAAACATAATCATCACTGCGGGCTACTGAGGTTTGGGTGAGAGGATACAAATGTATTAGAACTTTGTGTATTTTATACTGAGTTATGTCAATCTAAATTCTCTGCTTCAAACAGTATATGAATTGGAAATAATAATATAGAACCACTGATTCAGGGAGATCTTTTTACACTAAAGTTCAACAATCTTGTAATGTCAATATGTTAGCTTGAAGCATTGTCTACCATTAAATGTGAACAAAAATTGATTTTTAATGCATTTTAAGTGTTCTCGCTGCAGCTGTACTTATTGACTGGGCAAATTAAAATTGTGGCGTGTTAAAAATTATGGCTTAGCCACTTCATGATTTCTCCTATATAGAACATTTAAGAATCCACAAATATACTTTTGAAACAACTTAATGAATTTCTACAGTAATTCATAGGTGGGCACTGGTCCATTAGCCCAGAATCCAGCTGACATTTTGCATGATACATGTAGGAAGCATATCTTCTTAGAGTGTCTGTCAGAGAATTTTCAGGTTAGTACACTTACAGTAGAGAGATATGTTGACATCTTGCTGGCAGAAGACCAGAAGAGAATTAAGAATCATTTATGGTGCTTGGACTGCTCCATGATGTGCAACATGGAGGTTACCATTCCATCTTTTTCTGGGTATGATGTCTCGCAGCTCATGGAGAATCTGATTTACTGTGATTATTGTCTGGCATTATCTACTGTGATTCCCTCACCATCCTGATTGGGTAGACAGAGGAGTGGCTGAAGCTTATATTTTCCATGGAAGGGTATTGACATTTAAAGTTGTTAAGTGATTTTTCAGAATCACAACACTGATACATGAAGTATATAACATGGAATGTGTGTTTGGTTTCAAGACAAATACAGATCCTGAACAATCAAAATTACTACTTTATGTGCTGGACCACTTCAAGAAAACAGTTCATTCTTTCTCCAGTTCTCCAACCCAAGGTTTATGAGATCATATGGTTAATACTTTGGAGGGGATGTCTGAGATAACGGTAGGTCCACAAAGCATTCAATTTCTTGTAACTTTAAAATAATGGATCTCGTATGTGACTGAGTTCTTCTAAAGAAAGTCCTCTCTTGTGCCTTTGGAAGGATAAATGTGTGGCCTTCCTGCCCCACTACCTTCAACCTGTCAACTATGTCTCACTGAGTGATTCTTCTGGTGACCACACAGAGTGATCAGTGTTTTCCTTTCTCAAAGGTTGCTCAGACCTTATGACGTGGCAAAAAATAAAAAACATTGTCACAAGAAGGCTGTACCAAAATACACACATTCCGTCAACTGGTCTACCTGAATAAACAAAAAGGGTAAACTTACCGGAAAAGTGCCCATCTGGGCTGGTGCTTTTGTAGTTTAATAAGTTAACTCTGCAACACCTCCATTGCCTTATGGGTTGTTGATCTTAGCAGTCTGAACTGAGACCAGCCGAGAAATGTGTAGTGGTTGTACCAGTACTGAGGGTGCAACTTTCCTTCATCATCACAACTCAGTTTACAGTTACAAACTCACATCCATCCCTAGACTCTGGTAGGGACAGAGTCCCTCCCCCTAT
>NW_007235189.1:0-12830 GCF_000164805.1 Carlito syrichta | reverse complement strand
TATAATCTGCTGACATGAAGTATATTAAAATATTAAATATTTAAAACTATTTTCTGGGTCAGAGTAAAGTTTTTGGATTTTTCTATACTATCTAGGAAATAAAGTACAATATTCTTTATTCAAAATTTAATTTCTGTTTTCTGTTTGTTAAGAAGGCACCCTGTTGCCTAGAAAACAAAACTGATCATCTCAGAAAATTTTCCTTTTACACTGGACACTAATAATATGAGTCTATAAGAAGTGCAAGAATTACCTCTACTTGGGTCTTGGTGGGGAGCAACTGTTTCTGTCTGTCCGTCTTTAAATTAAAGCAGTGTCAACTGAATGAAAAATACCTTAAGTAGGGGTGTTCTACTGTAGTTTTGTTGCTGGCACCAGCTGCAGTTAGTTCATACCTATAAAACTGCTAGTGTGTGATCCATATGACTTGGCAGACTGTGTTGGTGTGTCCCCGTTTGAGTGTGTATCTGGAGGTCAGGGTTTGTGATGTGAAAGGTGCAATACTTTGCACATTCTCTAGACTGTTTTCTGTAGACTTTATGTGGTTCACAACAATTGCAATCGACACTGTTTTCACCAAGATTAGAGACACAGAGATCTGTTCTTTGAGTAGGCCCAAATGTATGTAGTTTTCAGATTCAAGGTGACAGTCTGTCCTTGAGTAAAAATTGAGATTAATCCACTCAGCTGAAGAAGCTTCCCCAAATATAGCATATCAGAAATAGATTCCTGATCCCACAGGCATTTGTAAGTCAAGTGTGTTGTCTTTCACAGGTAACTGCATATTAACACTCACTAGAAGGTAAATTCATGAAGGAATATTCTAGTCTATATGAAACAAATGTATGCTTACATCTTTTTTTCTGAATTCTCAAGACCTTATTCTCCATTTGATACTCTGAATGATCATCAGTATATGAAATAAAATGCAATACATTTTGAACTTCTTCAGTAGCTCCACACCAAATGGCAAAGTTTGACAAAGAACTAGATAGGGGCTACAGTGGTTTGTTAGATATCTACATAGATGGGCTTTGCAAGTTTTTCACATCCTCAGTCTCAGAAAGTAGGAACCTCTTCAACATATAGGTTATTCAGCTTGCTCATATTCTGATATTCTACAAGTCTTAGTTGAGTAAAGCTAATTATAAATATGTATTTTAATGGTCCCATTAAGAAAAAAATGATTGCATGAAAAATTTAGAAAAAACTGGATAATCTGTTGACCTGAGTAAAGCAAATATTTTCTTGCTTGTCAATCATATTTTGGATTGTACCCCTATAACTGAAAAATCATTTGTTTCAAATTTAATGCTAAAGTTTCAAAATTGCATAAAATGATTGGTCTTCTTTAAAAATCCTTTTAGAGTTTGCAAATACAAAAATAATTTATATTGACAGAAAGTTAATAAAATTTGTCCCAAGGTAAACTATTGAAAAAAAAGATAAACAGTGTGATATAAGTTGATTAAGCATTACTATAGAATTAACAATTTCGATGAAAAATAGCAAATGTAGAAAAACTCTTTAAATCAAACATGGAAAATGTTAAAGGTCCCATTCATATTTTGACTATAACACACCTAATTGTGGTGACAAAGAGCCAGGAAAAAATATATGTGCACTAAGTATACTATCCAATTTTTAAGTATGCTAAATACAGTGCTAGTCCAGGGATTGTGTCAATGAAGAAAACGCTTGTAATAATGATTGGGAAGCTCTTTCTGGCCTGCCAGGTAACATTCTCATTGAGGTCTGAAAGATAATTTACCTTACTTGGAGTTGCTGTTCAGCTACTATTTAGAAATTTAGCTGAAAAAAAAAATCAATCTGATTTAAAAATAGAAAAATTAGCTGAAAAGACATTTCTAAAATAGAAGCTATTGAATATTCTTACCACAAAGAAATGATAAATAAATGAAGTATGGAGATGCTAAGTATCCTGATTTAGCCAGAATGCAGCATATATGCATAAAAACATTATATTGCACCACATATATTTGTACAATTACAATGTATCTATTAAATATATAAAAAGAATAAAATGTCAAGGCATATTAATGGGAGAAATGAGGACTAGGTGAACTAAAATTCCAGAGTGAAAAAATAAAACTCATTCTAATTAAGCCAGCATTCATCTGAGTTTGGTTTTCCTGCCATATTGGCCAAATGTGCATGTGGACAGAAGTTTTGACTCGGCACAAGCAGAGGAACTCAACTGAGGAGTGAGAACATAGTTGAACTTTGAACTTTGAAGTTTGCACAGGGAACTTCTAAGAAGATTATTTTTGTGGTTGCTATGGTTATTTTAAAATGGGGCATTTACTGATATCTGAGTTAGCCTACAAGTTGGGGTTGGTAGAATAGAAAGGTACAAATTTCATGAACACTCAGGATTATTTTTCCCAAGGTTGTGCAGTCCATTTTTCATATATGTCTAAACAATTGATTTTTTTTTCTCTTCTGGTTTTCATACTACTGCATTTTACATCTCCACAAACTCAACCATAAGGTCTGGGCTAGATCATCTATAGTGGCAGATGAATTTCAGAAGAACTCCTCAGCTATGTTGGATTGAACAAAATTGTGTCTCTGCAGAAAAACTTTACTAAACCCTTAGTAATAACAAACCTAAAGGCCTTCGCATCCTGCTTTCTTGTAAAACTTACAGTAGTAAATGTTCCACCTAGGAAGCCAGGCAATTATTCCTTCAAATCTGAGATTCTTCTCAAGAAACATATCAGAATTCATTTTGTTTTATATTATCAACATTCAATAATCTTCATTATCTGAACTGCACCAAATTAAAGTGAAAAAGCAGATTGTTCAATACAGTAGACATGGTGGTAGCCCATGTCTACTATATTTGCTTCATGTTCCCATTTTTTAAGTACTCCACTGCCTTACAATTTTCATCTTATATTCTTTCAGTGGTATATAGGAATAACCTATACTCTACATTACTTGTTTATATTTTTATGCTTAAAATCCAATTTTTGGAATTCCAATAATTCCCTTTATCGTCTACCAGGAAGATGGAAATAATGTAGTCACAAGGTTAAGCATTGGGATCTTGTAACTAATATAACTTACCAAATTATATATCATCATTTAATACCCAAGATTTTTATTCCTTATCCTCAACTAGCTCCTCCTAAGGATAACTAGTGTAAAATGTTCTAGCTAATATATTAATGATGTAAGAAGCTAAGAAGTAAATAAGGAAAGTAGAAAAAAAGAAAGTGGAAAATACCACTTTCTGAATAGAATATTACCAAATAATTGTCTATTAGAACATATAAAAATAGATAAACATCAATATGCATTCAGATTTGAGGCAATGGTCCATTGTTTATTCTAGTTAACTTTAATTGACAAATGTAAAAAGGGCAGGGAGGATTAGGATGAACTTTTATTCAGTTGCATGAGTCATTATGTGATTATATCATAATCATCATCAACTTAATGGGATCATCCATCATTCTTCTACTGCTTATACCATGCCAATGCTGCTGCAGCTGAGGGCAACATAAATGAGTGGTACCTGAGGTGTAACCAAGGTCCTCATGGGAAAGACCTATTCCCCTGAGTTCTCCAAATTCTTCCACTTACACAAACTCAGATAATCTACTGAACTTCTCACCACACAAACAATACACATAGGCAGCTGGGCCACTTCAAGTACTAAAGTTTGCTTATAGGACTATGCCACTGAGGAAGGATCCTGTGTATATTACATGGGGCAATAAACTCCAACATCCTCAATCTCCATCCTACTGATTTTCAGTGTGAAATCAGTGCCTGACTCAAAGTCTCTGAACCTATCTGGAACCCCAGATAAATGGTTGGATAAAAAAAAAATAAGTGACGAACTGTGGAGACTGGTCTGGTTTCTGCAGATATGAATTCAAATGGGTGTTTCCAATACAATGTAGGAATCTCTGACCAGACCTGCAAAGGCTGGCTCTCCAGGAAAGACGAGCAGAGAGAATCTAGTTTGGGTCATCACAACATTCCCACTAAATCCTAAAGTAATGAGAGAGAAGTGCACGGTAATGTACTGAAATATCTACCTGCAAAACCGATAATAGCTTGCTGAAATAGATTGCTTGGCATGAGTAAATTACTCCCTTTTGTAACAGATCTTCCACCTTAGCCTAGAGATGACCCCCTTATGCAACCTTCTCATTAACATACTGCACATCCACATTCCTGTGCCCCTCAATGATTGGAAACTCCCTAATTGCATAAATTCTGTAACCATCCATACTCCTTAATAAGCATAAGGTTTGCCAAGAAATATCAATCAAACCGTACAGCTTATGTAATGTTTACCTTCAAAAACCCACTACTCACTCTGTTCTGGGCCAAGAGTTATTCAGGACACTAGTCCGCTCTCAGTTACTGGTGCCAATAAAGGACTCATAATCTGACCTTCTCTGTGTGTTGATATCATTTCTTGCAACTCAGGTATAACATTTGGAGGCCTCAGCAAGAAATTATTTCTCCAACCTTGGGAGGAGGCCTTCCTCCCACTCTCCCCAGCTCAGTGTAGGCATTATATGGGAGGCACCTCCTGAGTCATTCCAGGGCCCCATAGCCTCTCAACTGGCTCAGAGTGAAACAGAACAACTGCTGACTTCCTCACACTTCAAAAATACCTGAGTCTATCTGTGTTCTCCTAGGAGGTAAGAATCTGTCTATTCTGTTTATGGCCATATTTCTGTTAAGGATTTTGAAGCATGATGAAGTCACTCCTTATACTCTGTTTTTTACCCCCCAAAAAAAGTCTCAGTGCAGTGTCTGGTTTCAGTTCAGTTACCCTCTTATTCACTAATGGGGTGAGGAGAGCTTTCTCATCTGGGTCCTCTTGGGCCACTCTTATGGGTCAGAGAAATGCTGAACTGACCCATTAGAGCTCTTGTTTTCATTTATATTTGCTAAAAAGCAAGCTGCTTTGTTATTCTTATTTTGGTGAGTTTCTGTTTCTCTTGGATAATTGTTCTTTGTCTCTTCTCATTTTATGTTTTCCTGAGTGCTACTGTCTCCTTTTTGTTTGTATAATATTCATGTAGGTGGCAAAGGTCCCCAGGAAAATAGGGAACTCCATTCTTATGAACTCAGACTCTGGTCTGGATCAAAGATAAGAGGCACTCGTCCCTTCAGTCTGTGCAAACAGATTCACTCAGGTGACTGAGGGACTCATAAAGGTGTCAGGGATCAATTCCCGTGACATGCAAGGGCCTCATAGGAACTACTTAATTTTAGTTATACAGGACTCTGTGAGTTCCCGAAAGCCTCAGCCTTGATCAGATGCTCAATGGACCTAATATGTGCCAGATCCTGGAAGCTGTTCAGACAAGAGGAGAAGGTCTTTATGCAGATAACCTGGAAGCTGGAAAGTTCTCTCAGTGGTCCTGAGGGTTGTCCCCCTGGAGGGTGCACATAAGGACTGGTCATCTAGTGCCCCGGTGCCTCTTTGAGTGCTGTCAGTGCTCAAAGGGAAAACTGTGACATGTAGGAAAACAACGGGCAGGGTCACAGCAGCCAGAAACTCCCTTCGTAAGCAGCACATATCAACCCAAAACAACTAGTGCTGTCCAAAGTTAGAAATTGCTTGCCAGTTCTATTATCCTCTAATATAAATTTCTGCCATCCTTGGCCTCCTTCCTTGCTTTACTTGATTGCTGTGCTCTTTGCTACAGGGCTTGCCTCTGCTGCACCCTCAGACTGGTCCTCAGGTCAAAGGCTTTCTTCTGTCCTTTATTTATCTCATTCTCCTCAGAGGTAAAAATTTGTTGTGTTTATGGGTAACACTCTGTCCCGTTTAATTTGTTTTGTTTATGGCCTTAATTTTGTACAAGAGATCTGTAATTTTCTGCTCTGAGCCTGTACATGAAATCTGTATTTTTCTGCCCTGAGACTGTGCCAGGGGTCTGTAATCTTCTGCCCTGAGACTGTTACTGCAAAAGAATTTGAGTTAGTTTATAATCTCTTAGGAGATAAAATTTATTTATTTATTTAGATATCTGTTTGCAAGCTTGATACAGCTGTTTCAGTTTTTGTTTCTAGTTAAGGGAGAAATGACCTGGAGAGTTCACCTTTCGGACACTATTTGCAGAGCCAAGATGTTGGCTGAATAAAGCCTTCTGTTTTCTGCCCTGAGGTGTTCCAGGGATTTGTTACTTTCATGTTGGTTTGGACATGTCATTTGTCTGTCTGTTTGTCTTTGTACTGCTTGTTTGCAGTGTGTCATGTAATCTCAGAATTTTAAATATGTCAATTCCCTGGACTGTGTGCCAAGAAATTTCTCTGTTGCATTTGCTGAGGACTATGGTATCCGCCTCTCAAATGGCAGACTCCGAACTTTCTATAATGTAGACTCACCTACATTTAAAGTAGGATGGCCCTCTACAGGGTCTCTGGCTGTTAAAATTACTAAATCTGTTTGGAAGGGTGTGATGGGGAATCCTGGCCATCCAGATCAGTTCCCCTATATTGACCATTGGCTAAGTTTGGTCCAGAACCCACCACACTGGTTTAAGACATGGTTCTCTCAAAGCCACTGGTTGAGTCCTGATTTCTTTATATTTTAAGTGGCCAGGACATACTAATTGTCATGTTATGGACTCCCTCTCCTTCATCTAAGCCACCTCTCCCTGAGACAAAGGTCGTACCATAACCCTTACCTGTAACCTCTGATTCCTGTGAGTTGTATCCTGTTTTGCCCCGCTCTACTGAGGATCCTCTTGATAATCCAATTAACTCTAACCCTACACTGTATGCTTCCCAGGATTCCTCACCTACTGTTACCTCCACCACCTCTCTTTGCCCACAGGTGTCTGCAGCTCCAGCTGCATCTGAAGCTCCAGTGCATCCAGTGCCAGATGTCAAACGCTCACCTCACCTAGTATCAATGTCTTTTGCTTGACCAACCTAGACTAACTTTCTCTCCTACACAATGACTCAATCTAGCCAGCCTATTGCCTGATGACAATCCGGAAATGCCAATTCATGACTGTGAAGATGTGTTGGACATCTCTCAGGCCAGCTGGCCTGATCTTTGGGATACTCCCTTGAGCCAGGCTGATGCTGACTTGTTCACAGATGGTAGCAGTCCGGTAATAAAGAAAATCCACAGGGTTGATGCAGCCACAATCACAGCTCAGGATATAATTTGGTCACAGGCGTTACCTCAAGGTACTCCAGCTCAAAAGACTGAGTTAATTGCTTTAACTCAGGCCTTATACTGGGGACCAGGGAAACAGATAAACACTTCACCAACAGCCAGTATGCTTTCACTACATTGAAAGTGCATGCCATGATCTACAAGGAATGAGGTCTTCTTACTGTGGCAGGTAAGACTATAAAGAACAAGGAGAAAATCTTAGCCCTCTTAGTGGTTATAAGGTTACCCAAAGAGGTAGTTGTCAATCATTGCAAGGAAAATCAGATCATAGATACTACAGAAGCAACTGGAAACTGCCTGGTGGACCAGGCGGCTCAGAAGGCAGCAGAACTTCCAGTTGAACCCCTGACTATCTGGCTAGCTAAAACCTTTCCAGCTCCTTCTCTCCAGAACAGCCTACTTGTACCCAGGAAGAAGAAGAGCATGTGGACCAAGCAGGAACTTACAAAGACTCCACCAGATGGTGGATCAAGGATTCTAAAATTATCCTGCCTGAAGCCTTGGGACATACCTTGATAAAACAACTACATTCTACTCCCAATTGGGAGGTACTAAAATAATTAAACGGTTAAATCATTTTATCATATTAATAATTTAAAAAGCAGCTACTATGTGCCTGGCATGTGACGAAGTCAATGCAAAATAAGGGCCCAGATCCCCGGATGGTATTAGGGCTCAAGGGGCAACTCCCAGAGAAAAATGAGAAGTGGATTTCAGTGAAATAAAACCCCGTCATGTGGGGTATAACTATTTGCTAGTATTTGTAGATACTTTTTCTGGATGGGCAGAGGCCTTTCCACCAAAAATGAAACTGCCCTAATAGTTACTAGGTTTTTACTAAATGAAATTATTCCTAGGTTTGGACTACACCTCTTTATTGGCTCTGACAATGGTCCTTCCTTCACCTCGTCCATAGTACAGCTAGTTAGTAAGGCACTAAGCATAAACTGGAAATTACATTGTGCTTACAGACCACAAAACCCTGGGCAGGTAGAATGTATGAACTGAACTCTGAAATCTACTTTAACCAAATTAATAGTAGAGACTGGTGGAAAATGGGAAAACCTTTTGCCTACAGCTCTTCTCTGTACTCAATGCATCCCATATAAGGTTGGGTTTACTCCATGTGAAATCATGTTTGATAGACCCCCTCCTTTGTTGTCCCGATTCAGGATCCCATTCTGGAAGAAATAACTAACGAATCTCTGCTAAAGTATCTTCAGTCTCTACAACAGGTCCAGGCAAATGTACACTCCAATGTTCATGCTGTTTTACCCACTCCATCCTCCATGCCTTGTCTTCCATTCTAGCCCAATGACCTGGTTTTCATCAAAAAGTTCCAGAAAGAAAGACTGACTCCTGCCTGGAAGGAACTATTTCTTGTCATTCTCACCACTCCAACAGCAATCAAGGAATCAACGGAGTACCAGCTTGGATTCACCTGAGTTAAAAGGGCCAGGAAACAGACCTAATTCCACCAGTTCGTGTCATTGACTGTGCTGTGGTGGTAAGGTACCCCAAATATTCACTCCCTCATTCAACAAGCCACCATTCAATCACCTGGACTGCAACCAAAGACTCCAAGTACCCTCTCAAGGTCTCTTTTAGACATTATAGATGTATGAGACTCAAACAGACTGGTTGCTAATTTCTTTACATGTGCAAGAGCCTTTACCTCTTGTTTTTGTACTCCCACTTGTTTTGGGTTTTGGCACTTAATTGCTTGCTATAGCTCCTGCAGATTGAAATGGGGAAAATAGTCTCTGTTAATAATATCCAATCTCCTATGCATAGGATATGTTATTGCCCTGCTATGTTATGGTACTGCTTCTTAATTTGTTTCTCCCTCTTGGAATGACTTACTGTATTGCCTGTACCTTTCCTTTAACCTCTTTCACATCAGAGAGGGGCCTAGCAATCCAAAACTGGACCCATGGTTCACCCCTGGTCCAGTTTAAAGTAAGCCTTCCTGACCTGACACAAACAGAAAAGGAATGTATATCTGGAAGTCTATATGGTAAACACAGTATATAAAATCATTACTTCAGTATATCATGCAGTGGGCAACCCCCAGTTATATAAACGACATAGAATTTTATCTCTGCCCCAGTAATCCCAAGGATCACAGTTGTAACCAAAAAAATGACTTCTTTTGCCCAGACTGGAAATTTGTCACCATTGCAAGTTACAATTGGGGGGCCTAATGACACCTCTAAAATAACCCTTTGATTTGGTGCTGCCCCAGGATGACATATATATGTATATATAAACATATATATATATAAAAATATACATATATATACATATATATGTATATATATGTATATATAAAGGTTACCAATCCTCTCCATTATTCCTGGAGTACAGAAAATACCTGGGGTTTACAACTCTATATGAATGGATATGACCATGGTGCCTTATTCACCATCTGGTGGCAAACAGTTGCCTATAAAATCATGGTCAAACATATAGGGCTGTTGGCAGTGCTGAGGATTCCTTTGTTTGGTTACCACCAGTCACCTCAGCCTCTGTCTTCTACCGAACAGCCCACTACCTCAGTTTCATCTCAACAGCTCCCAAGTTCACCACAACCACTTCCAAACCTGGGTGGGCAACCTCCTAGTCTTTATCCTATGTTAAATTATATGCACCATCTACTTAATGTTTCAGTTGACCTCAGATTGTTGGCTTTGCTTAAAGCCAAAACCCCTTTACTATATGGACCTAGTTCTCCTATCATTTGGAGAACTAACTGCACTCTGAAAATGGTTTACCTTACTCTAGGTCATGTAACTGGTAAAGACTTGTGCCTTGTAACTCCAGGTCTCAGTCTAACAGCATCTCTGTTGTCTGATATTTGTTACCTATCCCTTACCCTAACTGTGGCCGAATTCATGGCCTACATGGCCCCTGCCAACACCCGGTTAGCTAGTTCTACAGTCCTTACAAAATGTACTACTACTAAAAGGTTAATTAATCAGCTTACTTTGTATATTACTGTTCATGTACTGCCTCAGGTTTATGCTTGTCATGGTCCTGAGGGAACTCTTCTGCTCAACACCCCTGGTCTTCCAATTGCTCATTCAAAATGCACTGTTCCATTGGTAGTACCTGCCTTAGTCAGACTCAGTATAGCAGGAAAAGCTGCCATTGGCACTGCCACCCTGGTCAGTGGAGAGCTGGGTTTATCTAACTTTGCCCAGGAAATTGATGGCAACCTAATTTGCCATGGACCACCTCCTTGATCAGGTGGAATCCTCGGCTGAAGTGGTCCTTCAATATCATAGAGGACTATATTTACTTTTCCTATTCCAAGGGGGACTCTGTGTAACCACTGGAGAAGTCAACAAATCAGGGCTTAAAAGATACCCTCCAAAAGGTCCGATTTTTAACAACAACAAATCAGCCTTAAAAGATACCCTCCAAAAGGTCCAAAAAAATTTAGACAAATGACAAAAAGAAAAATAGCATAATAAATTCTGGTTCCAGGCTTTGTTTGATTGGAACCTATGGTTAACTCCTCTTGTTACTAGTCTAGTTGGACCCCTCATACTTCTTCTCCTTGGTCTCCTTTTTCAGGCCCTGTGTAATAAATTGGATTATCTGTTTTGTCAAACAATGAATCAGTTCTGTGAAACTTATGTATATGAAACCCCTGTATAATAATATATTTATGGCAGATGAGTCAATTCACTGGCTCATGAACAACTAATAGGGGGGAATGAAATATCTATCTGTAAAACCTATAATAGCCTGCTGAAATAGCTTGATTGACATGATAAAGTAACTCCATTTTGTAACAGATCTTCCATCTTAGCCTAGAGATGACCCTCTTATGCAAACTTCTCATAATCATACAGCACACCCACATTCCCATGCTCCTAGGTCATTGGAAACTCAGTAGTTGCGTAAATTCTGTAACCATCCATATACCTTACTAATCATACAGTTTGCCAAGAAATATCTATCAAATTGTACAGTTTACCTTAAAAAATGCACTACTCACTCTATTCGGGGCCGAGAGTTATTTGGCACACTAGTCCACTCTCGGTCACCGGTGTCAAAAAAAGGACTTATAATCTGACCTCTGTGTGTTGGCATCATTTCTCAAAATCCAGGTATAACAGTACAAGCACTGAGACATTTTAATGATTTACCATGTCAGGCTACAAAATTTTTTGTTATTTGAATTTATAAAACAAAAATATTCAATTTTTAGAAAGAATACAAGATTTGCAATTAAATATCTGTAAAACCTATAAAAGTTTAACATAAGTAACTTCATTTTGTTAAAATTCCTCCATCTTAGCTGCTTACTTACTCAGATGTAGCTCCCCTCCCCACATGAGACTGTTGTAATGTTCCCATTACCACAGACCCATGGCCTTGTTCCTCTGAGCTATTCACACTGACCATTCTTGCTGATCATTTGAAAACTCCCTAGGCACAAGTTCTGTGTAACTGTATGCCTTATTAACTGAAATCAGATGTTGTGCCAAGAGATTGTTCTTTTTTTAACATTCGAGAATGTTTATTAAATGGTGAATGACATCTTTCAAAGTATATGAGCCAAGTTCCAATCTGAAAGATATCAGTACATACAAAATCAGAACTTAGTAAGTTCTGCTAAGTTTTACCATAATTTGGCTTTTGAATTTTTACACCTGTTGTCTGAATTAGGCTCTACATTAGTTTTTGTTTTCATTACAGTATAGTGTGAGTGTCTGGGTGTGAAATTTTTTCTGAAAGACCTGGAAATAAAGTACTAATATCAGGATGCCTCTTTATGTTTGAGGGAAAAAGGAGTAGGTTTCCTGTCTACAACTTGAGGGATTATCACAACATTCAGTACTGCACTTCGAGTTACATTAAAAATCCAGAAGATACATGAAACATGAAGACAATATCTAGCCATCAAACAATCTAAGCCCCACACTGCATGCTGAACTTAGAATTTCCATTTGATTGGGGGAGAGTTTTTGGTGTTTTTTTCTTTTTACTTCACTTTCGAAATATTCCATTAAGAAAGCTATTCCATTAAGGAAAGTAATATGGAGCAGTTTAACTTGAACAATATTGCACATTCTCTACTTTCTCCTTCTCATCCAGTCATCTATTTTACTATCTTCTAAACAAGTAGTAGAATATTTGGAGGCCACAAAGTATTCATGTCTCATGGTGTCTCTATTTCTCATCTCTTTATGTGCTTCACATTTGTCCTACCCAATGCTAGGAGCATCTGGTCTTCCATGAACTAAGCAGGTGCTGTGGGTTATATGTGTATGTTGGTTCAAGTATTTACCATATCACTTGGAGCTTCTTCTGAATTGTTTATATCATATGTGCAGATATTGCAAGAAAAACATTCTTTTTTATTATAAAAATGTGGGGTACAATTCAGGGTTAGGCATATAAATGTTGATTATGCGGGTACCCTTATTGATGAGTTATGCCCCTCCATCCAGTAGCAGTTTCCCTCATCTGCCATCCCACCTCCCCTCCCCTGACAGTTTAACACTTTCTAATCCCTTTTCAAGAAGAAAATTCTACATAAGACCAGAAATTTCTTATTCCAGTGAACACTTCAGGAATTTCAGAGGTAAACCACTTCCATTCATTGCAGGATTTCTTTTTTTTTTTA
>NW_007235188.1:0-6512 GCF_000164805.1 Carlito syrichta | reverse complement strand
CCCATATATATTCTGGTTATTAATCCCATATTAGTGAATAGTTTGAAAAATATTTGATCCCATTTGGTAGGTTTGCCTCCTCACTTTGTAGATGTTTCCTTTCCTGTGCAGAAGCTTTTTGGTTTAAAGTAATCCCATTTGTCATATTTGCTTTGGTTGCCTGTGCTTTTAAGGTCTTACTCAAAAAATATTTGCTCAAACTACTGTCCTGAAGCATTTTACCTAGGTTTTCTACTAGTGATTTCATAGTTTTGAGTCTTATATTTAAGCCTTCAATAGATTTTGTGTTGAATCTTATATATAAGAAGTCAGAGTTCAGTTTCACTCTTCTGCATGTGATTATTCAGTTTTTGCAGTGCTATTTATTGAAGAGTCTGCCCATTCCTAAATGTATGCTCTTGGCACTTTTGTTGAAAATCAATCGACTATAAATATGTGGATTTGTTTCCATTGGCCTATGTGTTTGTCTTTTGTGCCATTATCATGCTGTTGCTTTTGATAACTATAGCTTTGTAGTATATTTTGAAGTCAGGTAGTGCGATGTCTCTAGCTTTGTTCTTTTTGCTCAGGATTGCTTTGACTATTCAAGGATTTGTGTGTGTGTGTTTACATACAAATTTTAGGCTTGCTTTTTCCATTTCTGTAAAGAATGTCATTACTATTTTGATAGGGATTACATTGATTCTGCAGTTCACTTTGGATAGGATGGACACTTTAATAACATTAAATTTTCCAATTCAGGAACATGGGTTATTTTTCCATTTTGTGTGTCCTCTTCAATTTCTTTCATCAGTATTTTAGTTTTTATTGTAAAGATCTTTCACTTCTTTGGTTAAATTTATTCTTAATGTATTTTATTACGTTTTTGTACCTATAGCAAACAGGATTGCTTTCTTGATTTCTTTTTCAGATTGTTCACATATAGAAATGCTACTAATTTTTGTATGCTGATTTTGTATTCCACAACTTTACTGAAATAATTTATCAGTTCAAACAGTTTTTCAGTGGACTCTTCAGGTTTTTCTAAATATAAGATCATGCAGTCTACAAAGAGGGACAATTTGACTTCCTCTTTTCTAAGTAGAATGCCTTTTATTTCTCTTTCTTAATTGCTCTAACTAGGACTTCCAGGTCTATGTTGAATAAAAGTGGTGAAAGTAGACACCCTTTTCTTATTCTAGATCTTAAAGAAAAAGCTTTCAGCTTTCCCCCACTCAGTGTGATGTTAACTGTGGGTCTGTCATATATGAACTTTAATATTGTGAGGTGCATTCTTTCTATAACTAATTTGTTGAGAGTTTTTGTTATAGAAATGTGTTGAATTTTATCAAATGCTTCTACCTCTGTGTCTATTGAGATGATTATATGGCTTGGTCCTTCATTCTGTTGAAGAGATATATCACATTTATTGACATATGTAGGTTGAATCATTCTTGCATCCCTATGAAAAACCCCACCTGATCATGGGGTATAATCTTTTTATGTGCTATTAGATTTGGCTTGATGGTTTTTTTTGTTTTTTTTTTAGGATTTTTGCATCTACAGTCATCAAAAATATTGGCCTGTAATTGTCTTTTGCCCTGATCTAGATATCAGGGTGATGCAGGCCTCATAGAATAGATTTGGATACATTCCCTCCCCTTCCAATTTTTGAAATAGTTTGAGAATAATTGGTGTTCATTCATCTTAAAAATGAGGTAAAATTCAATGGTGAAGCCATATGGTCCTCGACTTTACTGGGAAACTTTTTATTACTGATTCAAGCATGTTACCCACTAGTGGTCTGTTCAAGTTTTCTATTTCTTCATGGTGGAAGCTTCATAGATTGTATGTATCCAATAATTTATCCATTTTAATAGGTTTTCCAATTTGTTGGTATATACTTCTTCATAATATCTGTAAGGAACTTTTGCATGTCCCTGGTATCAACTGTAATTTCTCCTTCATCTTTGATTTTATCCCATTGGATCTTCTTTTTTCTTAGTCTACCTAAAGGTTTGATTTTATCTTTTCAAAAATATTTCCATATTGTTGATTTTATTTTTTTAGACTCATTTTTTATTTTGTTTGTTCTGAACTTTATTTTTTTCTTCCTATAATTTAGAGTTTCATCTGTTCATACTTTTCTAGTTCCCTGAGGTATATTATTATTTGAAATCTTTCTACTTTTTAATATAGGCATTTGTTTCTATAAACTTTCTCCTTAATACTACTTTTGCTATTTATCATAGGGTTTTATATGTTTCGTTTCCATTTTTGTTTCAAGAAATCTTTTAGTTTTTAATTGCTTTATTGGCCCATTAGCTGTTCAAGATCATCTTCTATTTGTACAGTTTCCAAAGTTTCTCATGTTATTGATTTATGGTTTTGCTCCACTGTGGTCAGATAATATTCTTGATGTAATTTCAATTTTCACAAGTTTGTTGAGACTTGTTTTGTGGCCTAACATATGATCTATCCTGGAGAATGTTCCATGTGCTGATGTGAAGAATATATACACATTCTCCAGCTGTTGAATAAAATGTTCTGTACAAGGTAGGTTATTTGATCTTGAGTGTAATTTAACTCCAATGTTTCTTCACTTATTTTGTTGGGATGATCTGTCCTTTGTTGAAATTGGGGTGTTAAAGTCTCCTACTATTATTGTTTTGCTGTCTATCTCTCCCTTTGGCTCCAATAATATTTGCTTTATATATTTGGATGCTCTCATGTTGGGTGCATATATATTTACAATTGTTACATCCTTTTGCTGAATTAACCCCTTTATAATTATATAATGACCTCCTTTGTCTCTTTTTAGCATCTTTTAATTAAAGTCTATTTATCTGATATAATGACTCCTACCTTCCATGTGCAGGGAATATCGTTTTTCATCCTCTTCTTTCAAACTGGTGTCCCTATTGGTGAGGTAAGTGTTTTGTAGGCAGCATTTAGTTAGGTCTTGGTAGTGGTTGGTGTTTTTAACCCATTTAATCACTATATATCTTTAACTGGAAAATTTAATCCATTTATTCTCGTTTATTATTGATAAGTATGGACTTGCTCCTGCCATTTTTAAGTTGCTTTCTAATTGTTTTGAAGAGTCTTTGTTTCCTCCTTCCTGCTTTCCTTGTGATTTGTTAACTCTTTGTAATGGTATATTTTGTGTATCTATTACAGGCTTAGGCTTTGTAGTTACCCTGAGGTTTACATAAAACATGTTATACTTATGATAGGTTAATTTAAGCTGATAACAGCTTAATTGTGATCACATATCTCCACTCTTACTTCCTCTCCTTCCATGTTTTATGTTTTTGATGTCACACTTTATATCTTTTGTAACAATAAATATTAGTAATTTAATATAAAATAATAAAAAGAATACCCCCCCAGTATTTCAGGTCTTTTCTGCCTTTGCAAAGAAGGACTTGTAAACATTTACAGGTCTCATGCCACAGCCAGGGCCAGGAAGAACTGTGGCCAGTCTCAAGAGACCCTCCCAGGCCTTACTGGGAAGACTTATCTGTTCCCCACCAACAGGGGAAACTTAAAAACATCTTCAGGTGCCTCTAGTTACAGGCACTGCTGTGGACTAGGGTGGGAAATAGGGTACCAACCCTGGCCTTCGCTCTACAGGCAGGAGCAATGCTTTCCCCTAGCCAAGAGTTTCAGGAAAGTTTTCAGAGGATCATTGAGCCAACCAGTTACATGCAAAATGTGCCCTCCTCACACCTTCATACCTGGCCTCACACGATAGCAGCATCCAAGACCTTTCTGACTGCTGATTCCAATCCAGGTTCTCCCCAATTCCATGGCCCATCCGAATGTGTCCTGGCCTCCAAGGAGGGGCTTTCAAAAATTTTGCAGGGTGCCTTCTATGACCAATCCCCACTCAGTCCACCAGGTGGCCTCAATGACTAGTTAGGGAATGTCTCACCTGCCTGATTAGGAATGAGAAACATTTAGGGGAATGCTGTATACAACTGTGCCCATGCAAAACTGCAATCTTGTCAGGGAACCTTCCTAAGGGCTCCCCATCCAGCTTTGACTAATCCCCACCACTGTAAGGGAAATGAGGAACTTCTTGGAGGGATTAATTGTACTTTTGTTGTCATTTAGTTCAAAGTATTTGTCTTAATATCCCTTGAGGTTTATTCTTGACCCTTGTTATTTATTATAGAAATGTGTTAATAGCGACATATTTTTAGATTTTTCCAGCCATAGTTCTATTAATGATTTGTAGTTAGGTTCCATTGTTTTCTGAATGCATACATTGTGCATTTTCAATGTGTTAAGGTATGTTTTATGGCCAATTTTGCTGAATGTTCCATGTGAGCTTGAAAATGATATGTATTCTGCTGCTGTTGGACTAAGCAGTCTATAGATGTTAATTATATCCAATTGTTTGATGGCACAACTATGTTCTTATTGATTTTCTGCCTACTGGATCTGTCCATTTCTGCTAGAAGGTGTTGAAGTTTCCAACTGTGATAGTGGATTCATCTATTTTTTCTTGCAGAAAGAATTTATATACTTAAACTGAAGACAAATTAGAATTTTTGTCTCATGTATTTCAATGCACTGCTGTTAGGCACATACACAGTAAAAAGTGTTATATTTATTTTCTTGGAGAAATTACTTTTGTTGTTATGTAATGCTTAATTATTAATTCCTAATTCCTGTTTTCCACACCCTCTGAAGTCTGCTCTATCTGAGACTAATATAGCTACCCCAGTTTTATTTTAATGTTAATGGCATATCTTTCTCTATTGCTATTTCACTCTTTTTTGTCTTTCCACTTAAAGTGAACTTCTTGTAGTTAACATATAGTTGATTCTCATTATTATTATTATTATCCACTCAGACACACTCAGTCTTATTGGTATACATAGACCATTGACATTTAAGGTGATTATAGATACAGTTGGATTAATATTTACCATATGTGCTATTGTTTTCCATTTGTTGTCCTTGTTCTTTTATCCTCTTTTTGTTTTCTACTCTTTCCCTGCCTTTTCTGGTTTTAATGGAGCATTTTATATTATTCTAATTTATTTCCAGTTTAAGTATATAAATTCTTTTTACTTTTTAAAAATCTTTCTATTGGTTGTCCTAGATTTTGCAATGTACATTCACAATCAATAAAAGTCCACTTTTTTTTTTTCAAGTCATAGTCTCACTCCGTTGCCCAGGCTGGAGTGCAGTGGCATGCTCATGGCCACCCCAGCACCCATCCGCTGGGCTCAGGCGATCCTTCTGCCTCAGCCTTCCAAATAGCCAGAACTGCAGGTGCGCTACCAACCCTGGCTAATTTTTTGGTTTAGTGTAGAGATGAGGTCTCGCCAAGTTGCCCAGGCTGGTCTCGAACCCGTGAGTGCAGGCAATGCCCTCACCTCGGCCTCCCTAAGTGCTGGGTTTACAGGCTTAAGCCACTGTGCCCGGCTAAAATCCACTTTCAAATAATACTATATTGCTTCACAAGTAGTACAATAAAAAAAATTTCTAACTTCTCCCTCCTGTATTTTGTATCATTGCTACTACTCATTTCACTTATACATAAACTATAATCATCTAATATGTTATTGCTATTATTAGCTACACACTATTAGCTGCTATATCAATTAAGAAAATGGAAAGTTCTTACTTCACTTTTTCTCTATATTCTTTCTTTATGAAGATCTAAATTTCCTACTTTTCTCTGAAGAACTACTTTTAACTTCTTTTAACATTTCTTGCAAGGCAGGTCTACTGGCAGCAAATTCGTTCAATTTTCATTTGTCTGAGAATGTTTTAATTTTCCCTTCAAGCTTGAAGAATATTTTGTCCAAAGCCTTCTTACAGGTGTGTCATGACACCCCACTATGATTTTAATTTGCATCCTCACAAACGTGCTGTTTTCATTAACAGTTCATCACGGACATCTTTCCCTGCCAGTACATAGAGGCCGACCTCCCGGAAGAAACAAAGACAAGCCAAAACACAAACTGATGCTACTGCACTGTATAAACGCACCAGAATTCTTTCTAACCGGTTTCCTCCTAATGGCTGTTTTTCCTCAATTTTTTTTTTTTTTTTAAGTTCCAAGTGATTGAGTTGGCAGGTGAAGCTAGGGAAATTTCAGGGCTGCTCAGAGTTCCAAGCTCATTAACGCTGACAGCAGCCTTACAAAACCACGTGCAAGCGAGCAGCCCGCTGCAGGAAACCTCGCACCGACCCGACGGCCGTCAGACGCTCACCGGACGCGCCCGCTGCAGTTCCGCCCTCTGGTCCGGGAGGCCCGAGGTCACGACCCCCACCAAGCCAGGAACTGAGAGACCCCGGAGCACGCGCATCAACAGCCGAGGCCGGCCCAAGGTGGCGACGACCCGCGTCTGTCTGCGTCCTACGCCCGTCCTACCATCATCAGCTTCCGGCTTTTACAAAATCCCGCCCGCGGGCGCCGCGCCAGGCCCGGCAGGACCCCGGAAGGCCTGGAACGCCCCCTTCTGGCGCGAGGAGGAAGCCACAGGCACTCGGCCCGACCCCCGGGCGCC
>NW_007235187.1:0-4271 GCF_000164805.1 Carlito syrichta | reverse complement strand
CCACAGTGGAACCAACCCAAATGTCCATCAACTGGTGAATGTATAATTGTGGTATACCCATAATATGCAATACTAAGCACCAATAAATATGAATGAGCAAATGATATAGATTCCAGTAAGATGAAACTCTAAATAATTATAGTGAGTGAAAGAAACCAGACAAGAAGAACACACACTGATGATTGCATTTATTTAGCATGCCAGAAAATGCAGATTAATCTATAGTGGCAGAAACCAGATCAGTGACTGCTTGGTTAGATAGGAAGGAGGGGGAGAGAAGGATTGCCAAGGAGCTTAGGAATATTTTGTAGTAATATATATTTTGGATCTTGATTTCCAGTGACAGTTTCATGTGTTTATTATACTCATGTCAAATAGTGTCACACTGTATACATTAAGATGGCACAGTGTGCTGTCTACCAATTATATGGCACTTCTCTTAGGAATGAGAGACTGGTGAACACATGAATCTCACTCTGCACTACTTTCTTTTCCAGTGCTTCAGACAGAGACAGGGGGATAGGGCAATCACAACGGTGATACCCAAACTGGCCTAAAAGATCTGTTTGAACTTAGTGGAAGTGAAGAAATTTTTTAAAAATCATTTGCATGAGAATAATTTCCTTTTAAATTCTTACGTAAACAGCAATTGCATTGCCCTTCCCTTCCTTCTTGCCTTTCGATCTCAGAAATGATCCTACAGGCAGACCCTAAACACTAACCTTGATTGGAGCAGCAGGACAATATCACTTGATGTCTAAGCAAACAAGTACTCATACCCCCAGGTTTTATAGCTGTGCTACCATGAGGAGTCGTGGAAGGCATGGGGAAATTGGGAATCCTTCTTAAAGCTGTTAAGGGACTGAGGAGTAAGTGAGATTGTCTCTGAAATACTGAAGGGTTCTCTAAAATGCATAAGCAGTCTCATAGACAGCTATTGAATTATTTGTTCTTCTAGGATTAAGCTTCTTTCATGCTCCTAGTCTAAAGATAGTTTAGATTTAAGAGCCACTTTTCCCTTCCATCTTAGGCTATACATTTGTGTGGGTAACTAAAAGGCTCATGGAAAAACTCCTCAGAAATTTCCTTATTTTAAGGCCTAAAGTAAAAATGATGACTCAAATCTTACTAAACTTTGAAGAATTGAGCTAAGTCTCCAATATTTAGTTTCCTCTTTCTGTATCCTTTACCTCACATGTCTGTGTCTAACCCAGAACACAATGATGCACAAGACGGTGATTTTATTACACTTAACTCTTTGGAGTTATTTTTCTATCCACACCATATTTTTCTGAGGGTTGTTTGCATTCACAAGGAGGCTGCTTCTGATGGGTTTAGGAGTCAGATTTAGACTTAGGTCTCTCAGATTTTTGGGGAATCTCTTTTTTCCAACTTGCTCACAACAGGAGCCACAAATACCAGGTGCCAGCAAATTCTCTACACAGAAGGGTGATTTGCACATGCATCAGTTATGATATCAGTCCCCAACCTTTTGGCATCTAGGATCCATTTTATGGAATACAACTTTTCCACAGCTGGGGGTGGTGGAAGGGGTTGGCGGGGGGAATGCAGTCAAACTCATAAGGCTAATGCAGTCTAGATCCTTCACAAGTGTGGTTTACAATAGGGTTCGCACTCCTTTGAGAATCTAATGCCACCACTGATCTGACAGAAGTAGAGCTCTGCTTGCTCACCTCTCACCTCCTGCTGTGTGGCCCAGTTCCTAGCAGGCAATGAACCAGTACCAGTCTATGACCTGGGGGGTGGGGATCCCTGAGCTACAAAATCCCAGCAGAGACCTGTCCTCATTCCCTGGGGCTTTGTTTAAAGTTGGGACTTTTCCACCTCTTAAAGAACTGCCTGGCCTATTCTTGGACCTTTGACTCTTGTATAAAGGCAAGATTCAGTTGTTTTCATACTAAGAAAACTCATGGGAATTTTGTGGAGGAAATAACCTGAATATATAGATCAGTTTGAGAATTAAAATGCTTGCAATAGTGAATTACATATTATTATATCCATAATTTACCTTCCAGTGAATTATAGTATTCATGAACACAGGAAAATGTTCTTATTTCTTGATCATATTAATGGTGCAAGGAAATAAGGAAAGTATAGCCCTGATATTTAGAAGTTCTTTATATATTTAGGGTATTCTTTGTGGTATCCGGATATTGCAAATTACTTTCCAATATGATCACTTAGCTGGATTTTCTTTAAAGAAGATAGTTTTCTTTTCAATGAGAAAGAGTTAAAGTATCCTTTTCCATTAGGGTTTTGTTTCAAACAGTATTCATAAGACAATTGCTTTATTCTGTTTGTCAAATGACTAAAACATTTCTGTTTTATATTTAAGTCTTGAGTCCCACTGTGGTGAATTTATTGTCAGGTAAATGTCCATGGAATGTCCATAACAACATCTGATGGGTTTAGCTACTTTAAAAATATTCACCTTTCTAACTCACTCTGCTGTTTTACTTCTCTCATAGGTAGCTATTTCCATTTTTCTCTCATCTACATTGGATTATTTGTTTTTACCATGCCAATACAAACTATGTCAATTAATGTCATAATATGGTTTCATAGTTTTCATAATAATTTTAACATCCAGTATATTAGTTCCCTTATTGTATTACTGCCTAATAGTGTCTCTTGTGTGTGTGTGTTTGTGTGTGTGTGTGTTGGAGGAGGGAAGTCTTGTTCTTTCATACTGATTTTATGTCAACTCATGAGTATCCTCAGGAAATACCATTAAAGTTTTGGCTGGGATGGCATTGACAATTTGGGTAGAATTGACATTCTTTATGATTTTGACCCTTCCTATTGGTATTTGTTGTATAAGTCTCCATTTATTTGCTTTTTCTTTTTCCTTTTATGAATAAATTCACCTTTAAAAAAAGTGAAATCATAGTTTCCATTCCCCAGGGTAGAATAAATTTCTTGCCATAGTTAGTGGGGGCTATGAATATTTTTTTATCTGTGGTTAGATTTACTCCTAAGCTCGTAGAATCAATTTTCATGTTTGGAGAAAGAACAACCTGTTATTAATATTTAAATTAAACAATTACTTGATTTTATCAATTATTTAATTACCAAGTATGCTAATCCTAAATTAAATGATCTCTTCTCCACCTCCTGACGTGTGTTCTCTCTGAAAGACACCATGCGGCTATGAATGTTGAGTGTGATTCTGAGGCCTCTGTTTTTTTTCTGTGAGCTACTTTGTCTCTCGTTGCAAGTACACCATACTACCTTGGTGATTCTAGCTTGCTATTTCTCGATTGGTAGTAAAGCACATCTTCCTAATTTTTTTTTGTTTCTTCAGATATTTTGTGAGTTCTCCTGTATCTCTTTCTTTCAAATAAATATGAAAATCTGAATTCCCCTCCTGGGACTATACCTGGAGGAAATCAAACCACTCTATGAAAAAGATACCTGCACACACATATTTATTGCAACATTATTCACAATAGCAAAAACATTGAACCAATCATGCTGCCCATCAAAAGAGGACTGGTTAAAAAATAAATTGGTATATATATGCAATGGAATATTATGCATCCATAAAGAAAGACAAAATTATGAACTTCACAGCAACCTAGATGAACTTAGAGGCTATAACACTGAGTGAGATCACAGAAACAAAGAACCACGTATCACATGTTCTCACTCATAAGCAGACCTTGAACAACTATTGTAATACCATAATAGGGGATTGACAGTAATGGGAAACTGCCAGGGAAGGGGGGAACACCTTATCAACAAGGGTGCCTGCATAAGGAACATTTATATCTAACCATGCATTGTATGCCACATGTTTAAAATTAGAAATTAAAAAACAGAAAGAAAATCTGGATGTCAAAGTTCTTAATCTGGTAGATATTTTAAGTGGAAAGACAGAAAATTGAGGTGTAAGATGCTTCATGTATGAAATTCTCTCTTCCATGAACATGGATCTGATGTTGAGTTATGTGCATTGACAGACTGGAAAGATGTGTTTAGAGTTTCACAGGAATAATAAATGAGTTCTTTCTTTTGCCTAAAGTCCTGCTGAAAACTGAAACACATTAAAAGGAAAAAGTAGATGAAGTTTAAAAAGTTCAAAAAAATACCTCATGAATAATAACTCATAGGGTAGAACATTTAGGTTGCATCTCAGCCAGATTCAAACCCCAGGGCTTCAAAGGCCTCTAGTTTAGACCTGAGGCCCCTATCAGGCCTGTCGACCCACTGAAGGTTGTAATGGGCTGGGACTTTGGGCTGGACCCTCT
>NW_007235186.1:0-4680 GCF_000164805.1 Carlito syrichta | reverse complement strand
AAGGAAGAATAAAGAATCTTTGTTGTACGAGTCCTATATCCATAAAACTCCCAGGATGTCTTCTATGGAACAAACAAGGAACAGGGCTTCGAGTTCCCCAAATGTTTCAGAGCAATTTAGCATGCAGATATTGCAAATCGGTCATTTCAGGACTCCAGCAACATTCTGCTCCTCTTGAAAGTTGTAAACGGGTATCAGGCATTCCAAGTCCGTTAGGTTCCTCGGAAAAACTAAGGCCTGATTCCAGCACTAAAAGAATCTTCTTGCCATATTTGAATGTAACTCTGGTCTTAAGGTGAACCCTGTAATCCTTCCCCTTCCGTTTCTCTTTTTATTTTGATACGGGACAAGGGTTTTGCAGTTGCCAAATGTTTAGTACGTATTTTTAAAGGTAACCAAGAATCATGAAATCTACGTCCCTAGGAAACTTCTGGACATCTGTCTTTTTCTAAACAGAGTTTGGAATCCACATCAACAGGGAAAATCAGGGCATCTTGCTGAGAACGAAAAGGAAATCCAATTCTAGGAGTTCTCATTAACCGGAATCTACAGGGCCTCTTGATAAGGTTTAATCACCAATCTGGGATTCAGGAACCCTACATTTCTCAGAGCTACTTGCTCCGTGGATACGCTAAATCAGTCATTACAGATCCACAGGAACTCTCTGGTCCTCTTGTTAATTGTAATCAAGGTTCTGGCCCTACAAATCCTTTGGTGTCGTAGGAACATCTATGACCCTAATAATGTTCCCCAGAATCAAATGGCATATTGGTACGAAATCTCTCTATTCATGTGACCTCAAATTACAGAAAATTTTTGTGGGTGGGCAAGTCGGATTTGGGATGTTGGGTTTTGAAGATTCCACATTGTGGGGAGGTCATGTGAAGGGGAACCAGGAATCTTGGATTCCAGTTCCCAAAGTACATTATGGGAGTCTTGATATCAAAAAAAGGGAATTCTCGGTCACAAGGAACTGTCTCAGCATCCTGCAGAGGGAAGCGGGAAGCTGGGTAATGGGATTCGTCATATACAGGAAACTACACGTGATATTGTGAAGAAATACAAGGAATCTTGTTTTCCTGAGTCCTAAATCACAAAACCTATACGCCATCTTCCTCAGAGGTAACCACGAATCAGTTTTTGAAGTAGGTATCTGGGTAATGGGGTCCTCACATACAGGAAACTTCACTGCCTATTGCTAAGTAAGAATAAGGAATCTGTGTTACTCGTGTCCTGAATCCCACAAAATCTTCAGGCCGTCTTGCTATGGGCTAAACACGAATCAGGGTGTTTTAAGCATGAATCCGGGGAAATGGAGTCCTTATATAAAGGCAAATACTTCACCTTTTGCTAAGAAAGAATGAGGAATCTGGGTTACACGAGTCCTCAATCCCAAATATCTACAGGGCTTCTTGGAAAGGGCTGAAAAAGAATCATAGTTTCTAAGCAGGATTTATGTAATGAGAGTCCTAATATACAGGAAAATACACGGCCCCTTGCCAAGGAAGAAAAAGCATCGAAGTTACAGCACTCTTCAGTCCTAAAAATCAACAGACAATCTGCTGTGGGCTAAACAAGAATCAGGGTTTAGAAGGTGCAACATAGGTAATAGCAGACCTCATATACAGAATCTACACGATCTCTTGCTAAGGAGAAATAAGAATCCTGTTTTACACGGTTCCTCCATCAAAATATCTACATAACATCTTGCTAAGGGCTAAACTAGAATCAGGGTTTCCAAACAGGTTTCTGGGGGAAACGGAGTCCTCATATATTGGACACAACATGGCCCCACGCTAAGAAAAAATGAGGAATCTTTGATACACTGCTCTCCAGTACGAAAAATTCTTAGTGTGTCTTGCTACGGGATAAACAAGAACCAGGGCTTCGAGTTCGTCTCATGTTTCAGAGATATTTGGCTTGTGGGTATTATGAATCAGTCATTACAGGACTCCAGCAACATTGTGGTTTTCTTGAGAATCGCAAACGGGTATCTGGTAGTACAAGTCCCTTAGGTTCCTCGGGAGAATTCAGGCCAGATTCCCGGAGCAAAAGTATTTTCTTGCCGTATTTGGATGTAACTCTGGTATTAAGATGAACTTGGTAATCCTTAAATTTCCGTTTGTACTTTTATTTGGATAGAGACCGATGGTTTTGCAGTTGCCAAATATTTAGTATGAATTATTAAAATGTAACCAGGAATCATGGATTACAGGTACCTAGGAAACATCTGGGTATCTGCATTTTTGTATACAGAGTTTTGGAATCCACATAGACAGGGAACATCAGGGCATCTTGCTGAGAACGGAAAGGGAATTCGGTTCTTGGAGTTCTCAATCGCCTAAATCTAGAAGTTCTCTTGATAAGGTTTGATCAGCAATCTGGGCTTCTATGTCGCCATATTTTTAGTGTGTCTTCTGAATAGTGAACCAGGAATCTTGGGTTCCAATTCCACAAGAAATTTATGGGAGTCTTTCTCTTGATATCCAAGCAACTGGAATTCTGGGTCACCAGGTAATGCCTCGGCGTGTGTCTTAGAATGAAGCAGGAATTTCATTAATGGAAGTACTCATATACAGAACACTATATGACCTGTTGTTCTAGAAGTATAAGGAATCTTAGTCACACGAGTCCTCCATCCCAAAAACCAACAGAGCATTGTGCTAAGAGATAACTTCCAATCAGGTTTTGGGAGTAGGAATCTGGATAATGGGTGTCCTCATACACAGAAAACTGCAGTGTCCATTGCTAAGGAAGAATAAGGAATCTGGTTTACACGTGTCCGCAATCACAAAAAGAACTTCAGGGTTTCTTGCTAAGGGCTAAATACGAATTTGGGTTTTTGAAGCAAAATCTAGAGAAATGAAATCCTCATATACAGGTATCTGCACAGACTTTTTCTAAGAAATGATAAGGAATCTGGGTGACATGTGTTCTCAATCCCCAAAAAACTACACGACGTCTTCCTAAGTTCCTAGCATGCATCAGGGTTTCGACGCATGTATCTGGGAAAGGGTGTACTCATATACAGGCAAGTGCACGGTTGTTTCTAAAAATACGGAATCTGGGTAATATGAGTCCTCAGTCCTGAAACTCTACAGGGCATCTTGCTGACAGGTAAAGTAGAATCAGGGATTCGAGCCGTGAATGTGAGTAATAGCAGTCCTCACATAAAGGAAACTACATGGCCTCTTGCTAAGAAACAACAAGAAATCTGTTTTCCATGGTTCCTCTATCAAAAAATCTCTATGGCCTCTTACTAAGGAATAAACAAGAATCAAGGTTTCGAAACAGGAATCTAGGGAAAGAGAATCCTCATATACAGGACACTACACGGTCTCTAACTAAGGAAAAATAAAGAATCTTTGTTGTACGAGTCCTACATCCATAAAACTCCCAGGGTGTCTTCTATGGGACAAACAAGGAACAGGGCTTCGAGTTCCCCAAATGTTTCAGAGCAATTTAGCATGCAGATATTGCGAATTGGTCATTTCAGGATTCCAGCAACATTCTGGTTATCTTGAAAGTTGTAAACGGGTATCAGGCACTCCAAGTCCATTAGGTTCCTCAGAAAAACTAAGGCCAGATTCCAGCACTAAAAGAATCTTCTTGCCATATTTGGATGTAACTCTGGTCTTAAGGGGAACCCTGTAATCCTTCCCCTTCCATTTCTCTTTTTATTTTGAGAGGGGACAATTGTTTTGCAGTTGCCAAATGTTTAGTATGTATTTTTAAAGATAACCAAGATTCATGAAATCCACGTCCCTAGGAAACTTCTGGACATCTTTCTTTTTGTACACAGAGTTTGGAATCCACATCAACAGGGAAAATCAGGGCATCTTGCTGAGAACGAAAAGGAAATCCAATTCCAGGAGTTCTCATTAACCGGAATCTACAGGGCCTCTTGATAAGGTTTAATCATCAATCAGGGATTCAGGAACCCTACATTTCTCAGAGCTACTTGCTCCGTGGATACGCTAAATCAGCCATTACAAATCCACAGGAACTCTCTGGTCCTCTTGTTAATTGTAATCAAGGATCTGGCCCTACAAATCCTTTGGTGTCCTAGGATCATCTACTACCATAATCATGTTCCCCAGAATCAAAAGGCATATTGGTAAAAAATCTCTCGATTCATGTGACCTCAAATTACAGAAAATTCTTGTGGGCAGGCTGGTCGGATTTGGGATGTTGGGTTTTGAAGATACCACATTTTGGGGATGTCATGTGAAGGGGAACCAGGAATCTTGGATTCCAGTTCCCAAAGTACATTATGGGAGTCTTTCTCTTGATATCCAAACAATGGGAATTCTCGGTCACCAGGAACTGTCTCAGCATCCTGCAGAGGGAATCGGGAAGCTGGGTATTGGGAGTCATCATATACAGGAAACTACACGTCATATTGCTAAGGAAGTATAAGGAATCTTGATTTCCTGAGTCCTAAATCCCAAAAACTACACGCCGTCTTCCTCAGAGGTAACCACGAATCAGTTTTTGAAGTAGGAATCTGGGTAATGGGAGTCCTCACATACAGGAAACTTCACTGCCTATTGCTAAGTAAGAATAAGGAATCTGTATTACTCATGTCCTCAATCCCAAAAAATCTTCAGGCCGTCTTGCTATGGGCTAAATACGAATCAGGATGTTTTAAGCATGAATCTGGGGAAATGGAGTCCTTAT
>NW_007235185.1:0-6703 GCF_000164805.1 Carlito syrichta | reverse complement strand
CTTATTCTTACTTAGCAATAGGCAGTTAAGTTCCTGTATGTAAGGACACCCATTACAAAGATTCCGATTTCAAAAACTGATTCGTGGTTTACCTCTTAGGAAGACGGTCTGTAGTTTTTGGGATTGAGGACTCATATAACCAATATTTCTTATACTTCCTTATCAATATGACGTGTAGTTTCCTGTTTATGACGACTCCCATTACCCAGCTTCCTGCTTCACTCTGCAGGATGCTGAGACAGTTCCTGGTGACCAAAAATTCCAGTTGTTTGGATATCAATAAAAAGACTCCCATCATGTTCTTTGGGAAGTGGATCCAAGATTCATGGCTCCCCTTCACAAGACCTCCGCGAAATGTGGAATCTTCAAAACCCAACATCCCATTTCCAACCTGCACGCCCACAAGAATTTTCTGTAGTTTCAGGTCACCTGAATCGAGGGATTTTTTTACCAATATGCCTTTTGATTCTTGGGAACATGATTATGGTTGTAGATATTCCTAGGACACAAAAGTATGTGTAGGGCCAGATCCTTTATCACAATTAATAAGAGTACCAGATAGTTCCTGTGGATCTGTAATCACAGATTTAACATATCCACGGAGCAAGTAGCTCTGAAAAATTTAGGGACCCAGAAGCCTAGATTGCGGATTAATCCTTATCAAGAGGCCCTGGATATTCTGGTAAACGAGAACTCCTAGAACCGGATTTCCTTTTCGTTCTCAGCAAGATGCCCTGATTTTCCCTTGTGATGTGGGTACTCAAACTGTGTATACAAATAGACAGATGCCCCAACGTTTCCTAGGGGCTTGGATTCCAAGATTCCTAATGACCCTTAAAAGTATGTAATAAATATTTGGCAACCTCAAAACACCAGTCACCTATCTGAATAGACGGACAAACTGAAGTTTTAGCGTTGTGAGGTGCATCTTAACATGAGTGTTACACACAAACATGGCGAGAAGATTCTTTGGGACCTAGAATCCCCGCTTTGTTGCCCGTGGTAACCAAAGGACTTGTAGGCACACGTTTTCGGTTAACACTATCAAGATGACCAGAGGGTTGATGTGAATATATAATGAAAAATTGGCATATCCAAGAGATCAGTAGCCCTAAAAAATGTGGGAATTTAGAAGCCCAGATTCCATATTATCCCTTATAATGTGGCTCTGTAGAATTATGGGATGGGTGACTCTCATAACCCAGATTCTTTTTGTTCTCAATGAGACTCCTGGACCTTACTAGGCAACGTGGAAGTGCAAACTCTTAAATACCAATATTCATATGCCCAAATGGTGAAAAGGGCCCTGGAATCCAAGAATGCTGAATCACCTTTAAGAATATGTCTGAAATATTTAGGAACTCCTAAAGCCAAGTTTCAAATATCAACCTGAAATTCCAGCAGTAGTTTCGGAATTAGGAGGAAAACATGAAGCCAGAAATTACATTATAGAATGGGGAGATTATTTCTTGGGTTGTGGAATCTGGCCTTCCTGGCTCCTGCGAAACAAGCAGAGTAGATGGCCAGCTTCTCTTTTACAACTAACAAGAGGAGCAGCAGGTCCCTGGGGTCGGTAATGTCAGATTGTTGGTATGGATATAGGAATTAGCTCTGAAAAGTGTGAGGAACAGGACTCCCAAATTCCTGATTAGCATTTGGAAATATGCTGTAGACGTCTAGTTTTGAGAACTACCTGAAGCCAGAAAAAAATTAGCAACTGCTCAGAAGTTTGCTGGTCACATGGAAACTGATTTTCCTTGTTACACACTGGTAACATGAGTAGAAGCATTCTGGAGACATAGTGTCCCAGATTCCTGCTTCTTTCTCACCAAAACGACCAAATGTTTCCTGGTGTCCTGGAAGTTCAGACTCTTGGCTCCCAATGGAAAGACTCCAGTATATTCCTGTAGACTTGGAAGCCCAGAACCTGGTGCCCTCCCAAAAATAACTTCTAAAATTGGTGCAACATCTAAACTCAAGAGCCTAATTCCGAATAGCTGAACTACCAGATGTTTCTGGCGTACGACTTAACACTGAACTCAGGTCTCACATTCAAAAGAACCGAGATTATTACTTATGTCCTGGAATTTCGCGTTAGAGGATCCAGAATCTATATGGCCTTATAGTGCCATATTACCCTTTAAACTACCGAGAGGACCTGAATGCTGCTGCTTTTCTGGAATGAGTGATTCATAATATCCAAATAGGAAACAGCTCAGAAAAATGTGGGGAAGTCGAAGCCCAGTGTTTTGTAGAACTTAGCAAGACGTCCTGTACATTTTTGGAATTGAGGATTAGTGGAAAACCAATTCTTTATTCTTCCTTAGATAGAGCCCCTGTAATTTCCTGCATATGAGGCCTCTCGTTCCCCAGATTCCTGCTTCGAAATCCTGATACTTGTTTAACCATTATCAAGATACCCATTAGATTTTGGCATTGAAGACACGGGAAAACGAGATTCCTTATTCTTCCTTTGCAAGAGACTGTAGTTTTCTGTGTATAAGGACTCCCAATACCCAGACAACCGCTACGAAAACCTGATTCTTGTTTAGCCCTTAGCAAGACGCCCTGTAGGTATTTAGGATTGAGCATATGTTATCCCAGATTCCTTATTCGTCCTTAGCAAGAGGCTGTGAATTTTCCTGTATATGAGGACTCCCATTCCCCAGATTTGTGCGTCAAATCCCTGAAACATTTATATCCCTTAGTAAGACTCCTGTAGTTTTAGAGGATGTGAGGACCCATGTAACCCAGATTCCTTATTCTTCTGTAGCAAGATGCCATGTAGTTACCTGTATATGAAGACTCCCATAACGCAGAATCCTGCTTCATTCTCAGCTATTCGTTGAATATTTCCTGATGAACGTAGATTTACAACTGTTTGGATATCAATAGGAAGACTCACATGTGGTACCTGGAAACTGTAATCCAAGTTCCCATGGTCCCCTTAACAAGACATTGTAAAAATGTGGAATATTGAAACTCAATATCCCATTTGCTACCAGCCCGAACACAAGAAAGTTCTATACTTTGAGGCAACCTGAAACGGCGGATTTAGTAACAAAATGCCAATTGATTCCTGGGGAACTGGATTATGGACTAAGATGTTCATAAGAAACAAACGGAATTGTAGGTCCAGATCCTCGATTGCAATTATCAAGAGGACCGTAAACTTCTTGGGAATCTGTAATGAGAGATATTAGGCATCCACGCAGCAAGTAGCTCTTAAAAATATAGAGACCTACAGGCCCAGACTCCTCATTAAACCTTATCAAGAGGCCTTATAGATTTTGGCGATTGAGGACTCACTGAACCCGGATTCCCTTCTTGTTCTCAGTAAGATGCTCTGATTTTCCCTGGCATCTGGATTCCAAAATTCTGTATAAAAATAGACAAATGCCCAGCTGTTTTCCAGGGACGTGGAATCCGTGATTTATGGCTACCTTTAAAAATACGTACAACATACTCAGTAACCTCAAAACCCCAGGCCCAAATCAAGTAGATGCACAAACGGAATTTTTAGGATTACAGGGTCCATCTTAAGTCAAGAGTTACATACAAATATGCCGAGATGATACTTTCAGTCCAGGAAATGTGACTTTAGTTGTCCCGAGGTACCCAACTGAATTTAAGGGTTAGAATCCTGGTTGTAACAATCAAGACGACCAGAAGGTTGCAGGGAACCTATAATGACACTTGTCAATTCCAAGTTTGAAGTAGCTCTGAAGAATTTGGAGAACTAGAAGCCCAGATTCCAGGTAAGTCTTTATAATGGAGCCATGTAGAATTCACGGACTGAGGCCTCCCGTAACCCAATTTCCTTTTTTTATGTATCAGGAAGAGGTCCGGACATTTTCTTGTGACGTGGAAGTACAAGTTTTACATAACAATACTCATACCTACAGAAGTTTCCCAGAGATATGTAATCAAAGATTGCTGGTTCCTCCTTAAGAATACGTCCTAAACATGTGGGAAACCCTAATCCCTTAATCCGAATACCAAAAGGAATGTTCAGAAATAGTTTCTGGATTACAAGGTTAACCTGAAGCCAGAGATCACTTTACCAAACGGCGAGAAGATTACTTGGATTATGGAATCTGGCCTTATAGGACCCTGTGGAACAAACGGACAAGTAGCCCAGATTCTGAGTTACAACTATCAAGAGGCCCAACAGGTTCCTTGGGATCGGTAAAGCCTGATTGGTGGTATGCATATAGGACGTAGCTCTGAATAATATGGGGGATCATATCTCCCAGATTCCAGATATGCATCAAGCTAAAGTCCTTTCGAATCCTAGGTATGAGCACTGCCTTAAGCCAGGGATAAGTGTAGCAATTGCCCAGATGTTTGCAAGTTACAGGGAAACCGTGATTCCTGGTTCTTATTTAGTAACACGTATAGAAACTTTCAAGGGACACAGTGACCCAGATTCCTGTTTCGTTCTAAGCAAAACGCCAAGATGTTTCCTGTTGTCCTGGATGTCCAGACTCTTGTATGCCAATAGTAAGATGACAAGAATATTCCTGCGGACGTTGAATCTAAGAATCCTGGTTCCATCCCAAAAGTACCTCCTAAATAAAGTGAACAGCTCAACTTTAAGTCCTAATTTCGAACACCTAGACCACCAGAAGTTTCTGGAATACGAGGTAACACTGAAGAGAGTGCTTAAATACAAAAAATCTGAGATGATTGCATGTGTCCTGGAATCTGGTCTCAGAGGTTATGAGTATCTAAATGGACATGTAGTGCCAGATTCGCGTTCGCAATTATCAAGAGAACGAGAATGTTGCTGGAGTTCTGGAAAGAATATTTCATAATATCAACATGGGAAATAGCTCTAAAACATGAGGGTGCTCGATGTCTGGATTCTTGTTTAGGCCTTAGGAAGACATCCTGCAGATTTTCGGGATTGAGGACTCATGTAACCCAGAATCCTTTTTCATAATTAGCAAGAGGCAGTGCAGTTTCCTGTATATGATGACTCCCTTTATCAAGAGTCCTGCTTCTTTCTCAGCAAGACACTAAGACATTTCCTGGAGATGAAGAATTCAATATGTTTGGATATCAAAAAAAGACTCCCAGAAGCTTCCTGGGGAATTGGAAACAAAGATTCCTGCTTTGCTTTAACATGACGCCCTAAAAAGGCAGGGACCTTGAAAGCCAGATTACCGATTAAGCCGTATCAAGTTACCCTGTACACTTCAGCGATTGAGAACTCCAAGAACCCGCATTCCCTTTTCATTGTCAGCATGATGCCCTGATTTTCCCGGTCGATGTGGATTCAAAACTCTGTATACAGAAAGACAGATGCCCAGAAGGTTCCTATGGACGTGGAATAAATGATTCCTGGTTACCTTAAAAATACGCACTAAAAAATTGGCAACTGCAAAACACTTGTCCCCTCTCAAAATAAGAGGAGAAACGGAAGGTGAAGGATTACAGGGTCCACCTTAAGACCAGAGTTACATCCAAATATGGCAAGAAGATTCTTTTTGTCCTAGAATCTGTCCTTAATTGTTCCGAGGACCCGAATGAACTTGGAGTGCCTGTTACCCGTTTAAAACTTTCAAGAGGAACAGAATGTTGCTGGAATCCTGAAATGACTGATTCATAATATCCGCATGCTAAATTGCTCCGAAATATTTGGGGAGCGTGAAGCCTTGTTTCTTGTTTGTCCCATAGCAGACACCCTGGGAAATTTTGGATTGAGGACTCGTACAACAAAGATTCTTTATTCTTCCTTAAGTAGAGACAGTGTAGTGTCCTGTATATGAGGACTCTCTTTCCCTAGATTCCTGTTTTGAAAACCTGATTCGTGTTTAACACTTAGTAAGACACCATGTAGATTTATTGATAGAGGAACCGTGGAAAAGAGATTTTTTCTTTTTTCTTAGCAAGAGTCCAAGTAGTTTCCTGTATATGAGGACTGCTACTACCCACATTCATGCCTCGAATTCGTTTCTTCTTTAGCAGTCAGCAAAATGCCCTGTAGATTTTCAGGAGTGAGGACTCATATAACCCAGATTCCTTATTATTAGCAACAGCCCTGCAGTTGCCTGTATATGAGTATTTTCTATCCCAGATACATGCGTCAAAACACTGTTGTTTTTTTAGCTCTTAGGAATAAGCCGTGTAGATTTTTGAAGTTTGAGAACACATGTCAGCAGATTCCTTATTCTTTCTTAGGAAAATTCCGTGCAGTTGCCTCTATATGAGAATTTCATTTCCCAAGATTATGCTTCAAAAACCCAAGTTCCTGTTTAGCCCTTAACAAGAGACCCTGAAGTTTTTTTAGAGATTGAGGTCACGTGTAAATCAGATTCCTTATTCTTTCTTAGCAATAGACAGTGCATTGTCCTATATATGAGGACTCCCATTATCCAGATACATACTCCCAAAACCTGATTGGTGGTTATCTCTTAGCAGTACGCTCTGTAGATTATTGGGATGGAGGCCTCGTGTAACCAAGATTCCTTATTCTTCCATAGCAACAGGTCGTGTACTGTTCTGTATATGAGGATTCCCATTACTGAAATTCCTGCTTCTTTCTCAGCAAGACGCCGAGACATTTCCTGGTGACCTAGCATTCCAGTTGTTTGGATATCAAGAGAAAAACTCCCATAAAATTCTTGTAGAATTGAAACCCAATATTCCTGGTTCCCCTTTCAAAAGACACACTAAAAATGTTGCGACATAGAAACCG
>NW_007235184.1:0-10132 GCF_000164805.1 Carlito syrichta | reverse complement strand
GTGTTTTTAACTTCTTTAGGCACTTATATCTGGCTCTTAATACCAGTTTCTAGATGTCCTTTACTGGACCAAACTGCCATTACCAGAGGCTTTAATTTGATGGAATCCCTAATTTCAGTGCCTGGTAGCCTATGAAAATGGATCTGCTAAGGAAATGTCCACAGTCTATGGTTATGCATACTTATCTTCAAGAAGCTCCAACCTAGAATGTTACATTTCCCCCAAGGAGCCAGCAGTTAGATACTGGGTTATCACCAACCTAGTACTATCAGTAAGGCACATAATGGGCAAAATAGGCTTTTGTGCACTTAGCCACTGTTTGCAACACCATTTGTGGAAAAAGTAGAGAATTCCAAACAGCCAATTAATGTCATATCATATAATCCATTTCTAAACTGGAGACAGCTTGTATAAGCTTCCCATTGCATATACAGCAACTTGTCATATGAATAAAATGATAGAGAGAAGTAACTTTAGTCAAAAAATTCTAGCAAATACCATCTCAATTAGGTAATCAAGGTTAGTATCAGTGACTATTCATTCTGACAACAGCACATACACCATACTCTTGACAGGATGAGAATGACATTTACTGCTGTATAATCTTCCTGCTAAGAACTTATTAACATTAGACTTTTTTTAAAAAAAAATGTATTAGACAAATCACAACTGAGAGACATTCTTCAAAATACTTGACAAGAACTCCTCAAATTATTAAGATAATCAAAAACATGGGAGATCAGAGAAATCACCACACACCAGTGAAGGTTAAGGAGACATGACAGTTAAATTCAATATGGTATCCTGAATGAAACTGTAGGGGTGCAAAGGATGTATAGTTGCTTTTCAGCTCTCACTTCCCTTTCAGCACTGAGCAATAAGATCAAGTTGCATCAAGGTGTCAGTGATGAAAAAGAGATTCCATAGCTGCTGGCACCTTTTGGTTAAGAGCAACAATCCAGTCTATCATGTATCAGCCATAATGGTATGATACAACCCTCATCCAATGATGGCCTCTTACTTCTGGCTTTTGTCTTTGGCCGTGATGCCACTAAACTAACTGATAACAACTTAGTGTCAAACAAATACCTAATTTCCAATTAATGCTAACAATACAATTTTTCCTATCATTATCCCTTCAGACAATATAAGGGATAGGGACTTGATAAATTTTTCTCAGGGATTCAGCTGATTTATTGTCCTCATGCTGAACCTATAAGATCAATTTCAGGGTTGAAATTTTTAGTGACTCAGGTTTTAAATGTGACTGTTTATTCTCTTCTCTGTACTTAGCAAACCATGTAGGCTAAAATGATGGCAGCTTCACCAAGTGTTTTCTTGACTAAGACTGTACTAATTTTTGTTTTACCAAAAGTGAGTCTGCTTTCCAGTATGAGTGCTGTGCTCTTGTCTTGAAGTAGCCCTTTTCATTCCAACTCCAAAACCTGCTGTCTTAGCTTGGCAGGAACACCACTACCTTGGAAAGCACAGTGTAAGCAGGCATCATGATCCTGGAAAACAAGATCCTAGGCAAGATGCTGAGGCAGGACAAATTCAAGGGTTTGAGGAGATGACTTGTTTTATAAACATTCAGTGCAAAATAAATCACTAGAGCAGGATAAACTTAATGTCCTCTATATCCTTCCCCCCCAAAAGTATGAAAGAATCAATACCACCACCACCACCACCTCTAGTGCACATGTGCACACACACACATATACACACAAGTATGCTTGGGAAATCTCAGGGATATCAAAGGTTTTATAAAAACAGGGCAAGCCATATTCAGACATAACATGCGGGCAAATAACTAACAGCAAGTTGAAGGAAACTAACAGAGGGCACAGTTGCCCAGAAAAGTAAGCAGACATGCCAAGAGCAGGTTTGGCTCCCACTCAAGTTCACCAGTAATAAGTCATGTTTACAGACTCATACAGACTTTCACATCATTCAGTGACTTTTCATAAATATTTATTGGTGTTATCCATAGAATTTAAGCTATTCCTCTATTTAAAAACTTCACATTCTACAGTGAGTTTATCTATAGGCATTTTCTTATCTGTTTTTTATAAAATTTTTGATAGTACATACAAACAGAATTTTTGTAGGTGAAGATTTTGTTTTCTTCAATCCTGAAACTGACACACTTCCTCGGGAAATTGCTAAAAACAAATTCAATATTTGATAAAAAGCATTTATTCAAAATATAAAATTTTATCCTAATTATTTGATGTTGAATGCAATTAATTTTGTTGTGAAGGCTTTTGTGTTTTTCCCTGAAATGTCTCTGACTTTAAGGAAGGAGTCTGATCATTCAGGATGTTGACAATTTTCTTCTTCATGTGAAGTCTCTGTTATACAATAAAACTCAATTATTACACTTCTTCTGAAATGTATTATAGTAATAGGATTTCATCCTAGTCTAATAGAGAGACAGCAAAACAATGCATTTAACTAATAGGTCAAATCTGAGAACTCAGTGGAAAACAAACTTAATTCTTGCTTGAAAAACAAACAACTGATGAAGATGTGGTAGCAGAGAAATTTATTCCAAACATTCAGACTCTAGCTTCTTTTAACATTGTGCTCCACCACATTCAACACACAAAAGCCAATTTGCTGTGGAAATCATCTCAATCCCAGCTTACCATGGACCAGGAAGACTGTAAGATGTTTAAGGGCCATGACTAAATGTAATATATATCATTAGCATCATATTCTTTGGTCAGCCCACCTGGTGAATGAGATTGGGATTTTCAAGCTACGAACCTAGTGGAAATGGAAAATGTTAAGGAAAACAGTTTTCCAGTCTACATGACAAGAGTTTCTCTGCTGTGTGGTATAAAAGGAGGTATGAGTTAATTCAGGACTTCTCAAATTCATGATGTGTTAGGGTTTTCTCTCTGGTATGCATTCTGATGTGATGTACTCTAAGAGCTGCCTTACGAACAAAAATTTTCCCACATTCACCACATTCATAGGGTTTCTCCCCTCTGTGAATTCTCTGGTGTACTCTGAGAGTTGAAAAGTGGGCAAAACCTTTCCCACATTCATTACACTCATAGGATTTCTCCAGTGTGAGTCCTCTGGTCAGCACTAATGTCTGACATCTGGGAGAACATTTTCCCACATTCATAAATTCATAGGGTTTCTGCCTGTGTGAGTCCTCTGGTGTGCACTAAGGTATGACATCTGGGAGAACATTTTCCCACATTCATAACATTCACAGGGTTTCTGCCCTGTGAGAGTCCTCTGGTGTGCACTAAGGTGTGACTTCCAGGAGATAGTTTGCCCATATTCATTACAACCATAGGATTTCAAACCTGTGTGAATTCTCTGATGTATTCTAAGGGAAGAGTTAATGGCAAATGGTTTCCCACGTATATTACATTCTTAGGATTTCTCCGCTGTGTGAACTCTCTGATGTGCACTAACATATGACTTATCAGAGAAAGTCTTCCCACATTCATTACATTCATAGGGTTTCTCCCCTGTGTGAGTCCTCTGGTGTGCCCTAAGGTGTGACTTCCGGGAGAAAGTTTTCCCACATTCATCACATCCATAGGATTGCACACCTGTGTGAATTCTCTGATGCACTCTAAGGGATGAGTTAAGGGCAAATGATTTCCCACATATATTACACTCATAGGGTTTCTCCCCTGTGTGAAATCTCTGATGTGCACTAACACATGACTTCTCAGTGAAAGCTTTCCCACATTCATTACACTCATAGGGTTTCTCCCCTGTGTGAGTCCTCTGGTGTGCCCTAAGGTGTGACTTCTGGGAAAAAGTTTTCCCACATTTATTACATTCATAAGGTTTCTGCCCTGTGTGAGCCCTTTGGTGTATACTAAGGTGTGACTTCCGGGAGAAAGTTTTCCCACATTCATCACATCCATAGGATTTCACACCTGTATGAATTCTCTGATGCACTTTAAGGGATGAGTTAAGGGCAAATGGTTTCCCACATATATTACATTCATAGGGTTTCTCCCCTGTGTGAAATCTCTGATGTGCACTAACATATGACTTATCAGAGAAAGTTTTCCCACATTCATTACATTCATAGGGTTTCTTCCATGTGTGAGTCTTCTGGTGTGCCATAAGGTGTGACTTCCGGGAGAAAGTTTTCCCACATTCATTACAACCACAGGATTTTACACCTGTGTGAATTCTCTGATGCACTCTAAGGGATGAGTCAAAGGCAAATGTTTTTCCACAAATATTACATTCATAGGGTTTCTCCCCTGTGTGAACTCTCTGATGTGCACTAACATATGACTTAGCAGAGAAAGTTTTCCTACATTCATTACATTCATAGGGTTTCTCCCCTATGTGAGTCCTCTGGTGTGCCCTAAGGTATGACTTCTGGGAAAAAGTTTTCCCACATTCATTACATTCATAGGGTTTCTCCTGTGTGTGAGTCCTCTGGTGTGCCCTAAGGTATGACTTCTGGGAAAAAGTTTTCCCACATTCATTACAACCATAGGATCTCACACTTGTGTGAATTCTCTGATGCACTCTAAGGGATGTGTTAAGGGCAAATCGATTCCCACATATATTACACTCATAGGGTTTCTCCCTTGTGTGAACTCTCTGATGTGCACTAACATATGACTTCTCAGTGAAAGTTTTTCCACATTCATTACATTCATAGGGTTTCTCCCCTGTGTGAATTTTCTGATGTGCTCTACGCACTGAATTACGAGTAAAAGTTTTCTCACATTCATTACACTCATAAGGTTTCTTCCCTGCGTGAATCCTCTGATGTACTCTGAGGGCTGTATTATGGGTAAAAATTTTCTCACAGTCACTACATTCATAGGGCTTACCTGTGTGAACTCTCTGATGTGCTCTTAGACCTGAACTGAAGGTAAAAGATCGCCCACATTCATTACAGTCATAGGGTTTCTCACCTGTATGAATTCTTTGATGTGCTTTGAGAACAGAAATACGAGCAAAAGACCTTCCACATTCTTTACATTCATAAGGTTTCTCCCTTGTGTGAATTCTCTGATGTGCTCTGAGGGCTGAATTTTGGGCAAAAGTTTTCTCACAGTCAGCACATACATAGGGTTTCTCACCTGTGTGAATTCTCTGATGTGCTTTTAGGGCTGAATTATAGGGAAAAGATTTTCCACATTCAGTACATTCATAGGGTTTGTCACCTGTATGAATTCTCTGATGTGCTTTTAGGGCTGAATTATAGGTAAAAGATTTTCCACATTCAGTACATTCATAGGATTTTTCACCTGTGTGAATTCTCTGATGTGCTCTGAGATGAGATGACGTGAAGAAAGTTTTCCCACATTCAATACATTCATAAGGTTTCTCTTCAGTGTGAATTCTCCAATGTTCTTTAAGACATGCCACCTTGAAGAATATTTTCCCACATTCACTACCTTCACAGAGTTTCATCTTTGTTTCTGTTCTCTGATGTCCTATAAGGGGTGACCTGTATGATTTCACACAGTCATTGTTATCATAAGTTTTCTCCTTTGTGTGAATTCTAACATGTTCACTAAGGTTTGACTTCTGACAGAAAGGTTTCCCATATTCATTACATTCATAAAGTTTGAATCCCACATAAGCTCCAGAATGCTGAATAGAGTGTGAACTTGTACAAAAGGATTTCCCACATTCTTCATATTGAAGTTTCTCCCCTGAATGAGTCCTCTGATACTGAATGAGGTATGCTTTCTGTTCTTCTTTACTCAATGTTTTATCATTGTCATCAACGAATATTACTTGACACAGAGGCTTCTTTTGTTTTTCCTAAATCTCTTGTATGTTGTCATCAATTTTATAATAACCTAAAATGAAAAAAATTAAAAATATATTATAAATCTTACACTTTTCATGGAGAGGGACTTGTACACATGTTTTGTTATGTATTTTATTCTATTGTTTCTGGTCATGTTTCCAAAGACAAGAATGCACACAGATAATCTTTCTTGTTCCTCATCCATAATGTTTAAAGAAATAGGTATTATTTTCACCCAAGATGGAATAGGCCCTTTCCTCCCAGATCTTCCTTCTTACAATTAAAAATCCTTGCAAAAAAAAAAAACATGAACAAATACACAAAGACTTTACAAAATAGAAAAATGTGAACCTCAGGACTTAAGAAATGACACAGCAGAGGATTCCAAAGCTTTTCTTTCTGCTTCCCATATATCCTAGACAGAGTGCTGAAGAAACCTACAATCTGGAGCCAGCAACAAAAAGAGCTCCAAAAAAAAGGCTGTTTCTTCTAGCCAAAAGTAATTTTACAGAACCAAAAACATGTTTGACATCATCCACATACTCACGCAAAACAAAAATGGAATGCTTCTGTGGTTCCATGAAGGCTGACCAAGAAACTAACCTTCCAATGCAACGGATACAGACGATCTGTGTACTCCTGTAATATTTCCCTCCATGAGCCAAATGGGGAGCTCATAGGAAAGATCATAAAGGATCCTGAGAAAGTTACAGTTTCGATATGCTGGAAGATGTAACAGGAGATGCTGCCAAAATTCTGCCTAGAAATATATTCTTATCGGTCAGGCTTGGTAGCTTAGCCTGTAAACTTGGTGAGACCTCATTCTATAATAAAAAATTAGTTGGGAGTGGTAGCACCTGTAGTTTCAGCTACTTGGAAGGCTGAGGTGGAAGGATTGCCGGAGCCTTGTAGGTCAACACTGGGGTGGCCTGGATGACTGACTGATGTTCCAACTCAAAAAAAAAAAAATATATATATATATATTTTTATGTAATTGATGGAACAAATAGATTCATCTGCAAGGGCAAGAACATCACATCTGTTTTAGGGCATTAGCAGGCACTCATAGCAGCTAGAGGAAGAAAAGCAGCACAGAAACATAAGAAGAGGCAGGAATACATGGTAGGCCTAACTATAGGGAGAAGAGATAAAGTAGCACTTGTGATAACCACATCTTCAAACTCAAGGACACAGTGCTTTCAACAACAGTTAAACTCACATTTTATCAAATGCACATGGAACGTACAGCAAAATAGAATGCATTCTTGGCTGTCAGACAAATCTTCACAAATACAGAAGAACAGAAATCATACAAAAGATGTTCTTGAGTTACAGAGAAGCTATACTAGAAATTAATAAACACTTTTTTACTTAGAGATATACAAAATATTTATAAATGATATTCTTCTAATAAGATATTTTGAAGTGTATGAAAACAGCACAAAAATACAGAAATTCCTGAATGTAACTAAAGCAGTGCTCAGACATAAATATGTGGTTTAAAATTTTTATATTTGAAAAGAAAGATCTGCAGATACTTAAGTTCCCACTTTAAGAAACTAGACAAAGAGAGACAATTAAATCAAAAGAAAGTAACGGAAAAAAAACAGAAAGGATTAAATAATAAAACTGAAAATAGAAAATAGCACGGAAAATCAAACCAAAGCTTATTTTAAAAGATTTTTTTTTCAATGATAAGCAGAAAAGAAAACAAGTCACAAATTATCAACATCAGAAATGCAAGAGGGGAAATTATTGACACACCAGACATTCAACAGATAATAAGACAACACGAGTGACTATAACAAATTAAGGTGGCGTAAAGAACAAATATTTATTTTTCTCAGTTCTAGAGGCTGGAAGTCTCAGAATAGGGTGCCAACACAGTTGCATTCTTGTGTGTGACCTGTTTGGGTTATAGACTATTCTTGTAACCGCCTCACATGCTGGAAAGTAAGGTAGCTAGCTGTGGTATCTTCTTGTGAGGACATTTTAATCTATCTTTTTTTTAACCAAAAAAGCAAATAACTGTATTTGAACACTCTAGAAAGAAGTGGTAGGAGAATATGGACTGTAAGCAGAGGGCGTTTTTTGGATTCTTAGATCTTTATTCCTTTGTTTTAGAAAACTGACATCAGGAGATAGGGCAAGATGGTGACGGCATAGGTGAACTGGTGAGATTCTCTGAACGTGAGTTCCCAAAAAGGCTATCACTTCGCTACCCCCATCCCCCAGCCCACCACCAACCGCACTGGGGTCAGGCCCGGGAACTTCAGTCCCACGCAAGGCCAGATATTGCACCCCTCCCCCCACTGCTGCCGTTCTACTCGTGTGTGGAAGTCTCCGGTCCCAGTCCCCTCCAGATCCCTCCCCGGCTGCATTGTCTCCAGCCCGGGCACCCGGCATCAAGCCGCCGGTCACACAGGGAGGCTCTGGGCACTCGCCCTTCAGAGACGCTGGTTCCATTTCTGGCTGAAGTCCTCTGTAGGGTCCCAGCGCCAATCTCGCTGTTTAGAGCCTGCCCTTTGGAACTTTGGAGCTCTGGAACTCCGGGTCCACCCTGGCTGAGGCACTCAGCGTGAGACCCCAAACCAGAGGACCCAGACAAGCAGAGAAAAACAGATCTGCTTAAACTGCCTTGCCATTCTCCAGGCAGAGACTTACATTGCCCTGCCCACCTATCAACAAACTTTACCTCATTTCCTAAGGCCAGGTATTGCAACGTGCGGGGAAGGTTTGGGTCCCTGCTCCCTCCAGCTCTCTCCCCGGCCTGGCACCCGGCACCGCAGGTCGCACAGGGAGGCTCTGAGAGCCCGCCCCTCAGAGACACCGGTTCCATTACTGGCTGAATACTCTGTAGGGTCCCAGTGCCACTCTCATCATTTACAGCCTGCCTTTTGGAACTTTGGAGCTCTGGAACTCCGGGTCCACCCTGGCTGAGGCACTCAGCGTGAGACCCCAAGCCAGAGGACCCAGACAAGCCGAGAAAAACAGATCTGCTTAAACTGCCTTGCCATTCTCCAGGCAGAGACTTCCATTGCCCCGCCCACCTAGCAACAAACTTTACCTCAGCTCCTAAGGCAACAGTGTGAAACAGGAGACAAAGCCCCACCCCTATGCTGCAATGAAAAACAAAAGGGAGAGGCTGGAATCGGAGATCACAGAAGTGACTCTAGTCTGATTGCTTATTTTGACCTATGAGTTTATCATTGAAACTGTTGGTCTAGATTACGTTTGGTGTTTACCTTCTGACTTATACTGTTTCTTGATTTTTTTGGCCTGTCTCTGTTTAGCTATCAGTATTCTTTAGGGAATCTTTCTTACCTGTCTTTTTTCACTTCTTCCCAGCCCTGTGTCTCTCTCTCACCTGATAGTTGGTATGTATATCTGTTTTCCCTCTTGCACTTCTCCCTTTCGCTTATTTTGACTTATGATTTTATCATTGTAACTGTTAGTTTAGATCACGTCTGTTGTTGACCTTCTGACCTACACTGTCTCTCGATTTTATTGACCTGTGCCTGTGTAGCTATCAGTACTCCTTAGGCAATCTTTCTTACGTGTCTTTCTTCACTTCTTCCCGATCCTGTGACTGTTTTTCACCTGATAGCTGGTATGTATATCTGTTATCCCTCTCGCACTTCTTTCGCTCATTTTGACTTATTATTTTATCATTGTAACTGTTGGTTTAGATCACGTTTGTTGTTTACCTTCTGACTTACAGTTTCTCGATTTTATTGCCCTGTCTCTGTGTTGCTTCAGTACTCTTTAGTACTATGTAGCTGTCAGTACTCTTTCTCACGTGTCTTTCTTCACCTCTTCCCAGCCCTATGTCTCGTTCTCACCTGACAGATGGTATGTATATCTGTTTTCCCTCTCGCGCTTCTCTCTTTCTAACTCCCTATTGACCCCCCCTTCCTCCATTATTTTCCTCTTCTATATGCCCCGTTTTTAAATCTAGGGACCAAGACTGCAAACTGCTGAATAGACAGACTGTAAAGCAGAGGGAAAAGTGAACAAAACCAGAAGACCCTCATAAGGAAGAACAGGTCATTGCAGAAGAGAAATAAAAGCAACCCCACCTTCCCTCAAAAACAGAATTGAAGAGGGGGAGGGAAAGGGGTAAAGGGAGAAAAATCTACAGAAATGAAGAAAAACCAAAAGAAGAGAATGGGTCTCTCCCAGACGCCTGGGAGAGCAGACACTGAGAAAATTGACTTTGGAATACAAACAATGAAAAGTCCCCAGAATGAAGGGTCTCAAAATGCAAATGTAGATATCAAAACAATAATGGAGAGATTAAAAAGAATTGAGGAGACACAAGAAGAAACTAGGAAGGAGCTGATATCTGAGATAACAGTAATAAAGAAT
>NW_007235183.1:0-4978 GCF_000164805.1 Carlito syrichta | reverse complement strand
CACAAATGAATACCTTGGCATCTTCATAACCAAGGAAGTGAAAGACCCTTACCATGAAAACTGCAAAACAATGCTTAAAGAAGCCAAAGGTGACACAAATACATGGGAAAATATTCCAGGCTCTTGGATAGGAAGAATCAACATTGTTAAGATATCCATCCTACCCAAGGCAATCTACAGATTTAACAATACACAAATTAAATTACTAACATAATTATTCTCACACCTGGAAATGACAATACAAAATTTCATATGGAAACATAAACTACTGTGAATAACCAAAACAATCATTAGCAAAAGAAGCAGAGAGGGAGGTATCACACTTGCAGACTTTACACATTACTATAAAGATAAAATAACGTGGTCAGCTGTCTCCCTGGGGAGGTGAAAAGGGAGAAGAGCAAGTAGAGACAGTGAGGCAAATTAGAGTGTTAACTTCCCAGCTAAGTCCCCTTATCCTGAATACCAAGGGAGTCGGCACTTTCACAATAAATTCCAGAGCTTTCTACTTGGTGAGTTTCATAATGAGAGTCTGAAAAGACCAACTTAACATTCAACCAGAGTCCAGTATCTATAATTTCGTTGGACCTATGATGCAGTTCATGCCATAAAATAAACCTATAGAACAGCTTGGACCTTTGTCAGTGCTAGATTTAAATTTCTACCTTGGGACCAGACAGAGAACTGCATTGCCCCACCCAGCTCTGCCCAGTTCCACCCTGCCTCCAACTTGGGAACTAAGACTTCTTGTTTGTGTATGCGAAGAATACATCATTAGTAAGGTTTTTGTTGGATTGTGTTTTATGAATATCAATATGTTATAGTTTTTTTACTCTTTTCTGTCTTTAAGTCTCTTTTCATGTGTTAGTTGGTACATCTGTGTGTTTCCATCTTACTATTTTCTCTCTCCACCTTCCTCTTGCCCTCTCCTTCCTTTTTTCTTTCTTTTCTTTTTTCTTACCTCATTTTGCTTTCGGGGAACACACCCACACCTACACTACATGAACAGATTGCAAGGCAGTGGGATGTGGGTTCCAGGGTTCCCACACACCTGTTGGTGGGTGCTGGGATCTTTATATAGATTTTGAATCACAGCTACCCCTTCAATTAAATCCAAAACTGCAGAAAGTACAACCTCCAACCCATGGTCTAGCTTCAGAATTAAACAAAGCCAGATGATCCACATAAAGAAGAACAGAAGACTGAGCAAACAGAAGTAAAAGCAACGTCACCATCCCTGAATAAGAGAAATAAAGAAAAGGAATATAAAAATGTGTGTGTGGGGGAAATCTACACAAATGAAGAAAAAACAAAAGAAGAATATGTGTCTCACACAGAACCCTGGGATGTCAGACACAGAGAAACAGACTTCAGAATGCAATCAGTTAAGAGCCCCAGAAAGACTGGTCTCAAACTACCAACCCAAATATCAAGACATTAATTGAGAGAATAAAAAAGAATTGAGGAAAGACAAGAAGAAAATAGGAAGGAGGTGGTAACAGATAACAGCAGTAAAGAATACTGTGAATGAAATAAATAGCAAACTGATAAGCATGAAAAGTAGTATTAAACACGCATGAGAAAGGATCTCAGAATGTGAGGACAAAAAAACAGAAATAACCCAAAATGTCAAAAACATAGAAAAGAAGATTAAAAAGACAGAATAAAACATTCAAGAGATGAGCGATTATTTCAAGAGGCCAAACCTAAGATTAATTGAACTTCCTGAGACACAAAGAGAGACAGAGACCAGTCATCAGTGATGTGCCCACTCAAGCAGAAGAGATTCAGAGAATCCCTGCAAGACAACAAATGAGAAGACCAACGTAGATATAAAAGAAGAGATCCCAAAGGCAACAAGAGAAAAAAGGTTAGACTACCTACTGTGGAAAACAAATTCAATTAGCAGCAGATTTATCTACAGAAACAATTCACGTTAGGAGAGCTTGGAGCCCAATCTTCAAAGCACTCAAAGATAAACAATTTCAACCAAGAATAACCTACCCAGCTAAGCTGAGCTTCAACAGTGAGGTAGTATCAAAATCTTTCCAAACATTCAATCCCTAAGAATTTACACTGACTCTAGACCAGCTCTACAAGAAACAAGTAAGTATTAAACACAGAAGAAAGGATTAAAAATAATGACAACGTTCTTCACAAGAGTGCAGGGAAAAGATATGGTGAGGTTAGCAGTCAGGTATGCTCTTTTATATCTCTTATTCTCAAAGAGTAAGATGTAAGTGCATCACAGTTCAAAGCCTTCAGGGAACAAATAGTAGAAGAGGAGGGCACCAATTTTTAGCAGCTAATGCAGCCCAGGGCCACCAAAAGAGTCACCATCACTCTCCCAATTATATCGCAGGGCTTCTACTTAGTGATTTTGTTAACAATCACACACAAATAACTTACTTGAAAATTACTAATCTCATCTCCTATAAAGATGAAATCCATCTACTTGTCTTTTGTAAGGAAACTGAAAGAGCTGGGCTCGATGGCTCAGCCTGTAATCCCAAGACATGGGAGGCTGATGTGAGTGGATTGCCTGAGCCTTCGGGTTCGAGACCTGCCTGGGCAACTAGGTGAGACCTCATCTCTACAATAAATCAAAAAATTAGCTGGGGGTAGTATCACGCGCCTGCAGTTCCAACTAGGAAGGCTGAGGTGGAAGGATCACCGGAGCCCAGCTGGTTGAGGCTGCCTTGGCCGGGTGCAACCACTGCACTCCAATCTGGGTGACAGAGTGAGACTCCAATTCAAAAAAAAAAAAAAAAAGAAACTGAAAGAGTGGAATATGCTGTATTTTTCTCCTCTGCCCTTTCCTTTAAAATAAATCTGTTATTACTGAGAGAAGACAGTGGAGGAGGGTCTACACAGAGTTTCATGCTTTCTTCCTTTTCACTCCAGTCTCATGAGCTCCTTCTTTGCCTGGAACACAGTGGATTTGATGGATTAACATGTAGATTAATTATATGGAGATTTGGTGATGACAGTGAAGGTGAGTTTGGATCATTTTCAACTATCGTTGCTGTTCCTCTTTTGCATGGAGAAACATGTCAGAAGTAAATATTTGAGCTTTTATTATGTGTCTCCAGTCCTGGAAAAAAAGGCTTCAATGACAATAGAGATGCCCCAAATACATGTCCTTTGAGAGTTTCAACTCTAACACCATATCACACTCCACTTTGAGGAAAGCAATTAATGTCTCTAATATATACATTTACTAGCTCACATGGTATGTAGTGACCTCTGTCCCAGTTACAGTCTTAATGTGCTCCTGTTTTTTCTCCAAGTCCTTGCCTCTCTTCCCGTATTAGACCTTTTGTTTTTTCTATAACCTCAATTATTTAATGTAATGGTATAAATTTGTTAACTTTAAGATTTTTCAAGTTAAATGTTGTGTAGAAAACCACCAAAATATTTTTACATGTCTACAACTCCAAACATAGTAATAGATTCATTTGAAATACTCAGAAACTGGAAACAAGGCAAATATTGAGGAGTTTTTAAATAAATAGTGATAGATTTATTTATTTTTATTCTATCTCTTTTGATAATCAGTAGATTCTTTATATGTAGTGATGTGCTTGATTTATTCATAATTATACTGCTTGAGAAGCCACACAAATAAAACAGGTACTATATATCTCACTGTTACAAATTCTGGAAAATAAAATTAATTTAAAGTAAAAATGATAAGAGAATGACTCAGGATATGGTGGGAGTAGGGGATGACTGGGAGGTAGGAATTAAAAGGAGCAAGAGGAAACATTAAAGGTGATTAGCTTATTCATTATAATTGTTATGATGGAAGCCCAGGTGAGCACTTAGATCAGTACTTATCAGACTGCACTTTAATAATTACATGATGTTTATTATATGCCAAAAACGTATCATTAAAACTATTAGAAATAAGCAAATAATCAAACTTGAAATAACTTATGGATAAAAAAGAATAATGTGAAAATGCCTGAGATCCGAAAACTACAACACCACCTTTTCTTCACATTGTTAAGGTAAACACAAGAGTGTACAAAAATCACAAGTACACATTAAAAAAAGGAAGGGGTTCTGCAAACTTCATCAGGCTTATACCACTTGTACTGAGCTTGGTTCAGGGAGCAGATGGGCACAGGGGTGAGGAGTACAGGCCCAGGTATCCAGGCTCACCCATAAAAGGATTGAGCCCTGTGTTTCTGCTTGTAATTACTCACCTGTAAAATGGATTTATCATTGATGCTATATGCCATGCTTTTCCTACATATGTGAAAAGAAAATAATTGTTTCTAAGTTTACAACAATTATGTGAGTGTTTTGTTTTAGCTTTATTGTACTTCAATAAAAGTGTTTGAAATAAATATTTAAAAATAAGTACGGTGTATTTATGGCAGCATGACAAAATCATAAGACATTACTTTTACATATGCTATCTTTTTCACCAAAAACACTCAGGAAACACATCTGCTCTGGGCCCCTCCCTCTCTCAAACATCCCACCTAAAGTTTGTTAATATAGAAGGAGACATGCAAATAGTGCACTGTCTTTGCTTATGAAAACCAGCCTAGCCTTGACACTGCAGCTTTTGGAGAGGAGCCTCAGCACTGGGATTCCCAGGTGTTCCCACTTGGTGATCAGGACCAAAAAAGACAACTCACTATGGAATATTGGCCCTGCTGGCTTTTCCTGGCTGCTGTTTTCAAAGGTGATTCATGGCAAACGAGATATTAAGTGTGTGAGTGGATGTGAGTGACAGAAACAGTGAACATGTGTGGCAGTTTCTGACCAGGACATTTCTGTAATTGCAGGTGTCCAGTGTGACGTGCAGTTGCTGGAGTCTGGTGGAGGCTTGGTTCAGCCTGGAGGATCCCTTAAACTCACGTGTGTTGCCTCTGGGTTCACATTCAGAAACTACTATATGAAGTGGGTTCGCCAGGCTCCAGGAAAGGGACTGGAGTGGGTTGGTGTTGTTAGAACCAAAGCT
>NW_007235182.1:0-11322 GCF_000164805.1 Carlito syrichta | reverse complement strand
TGGGAAATAAAAGTCTTTAAACTTTTTTGTTTTTAAACAATTTATGGTATCTACAGAGCCTTCCCTGATCCAGAGGCAATCAATTAAAAACAACTTGGGAACCAGGCTGACCTGAGGTCAAATCTCAGATACACTAGCAGGGTGACTTTGATAGCTTATTTACACTCTGTTGTTTCCTCATAGGGTTGGTGTGAGCATTAAATGAGGTACTATATGAACAGCACTTAAAACAGGGGACACTACTAAGGATAATTTCTTTTTATTATTATTTGAATATGTTTAATCATGAGCCCCAGTAATAGCACTCATCCTACCAAACAGCCCAATACCCACTGGTCCCTGGTCATCCCAGCTTACTCTACCTTGTAGTAATCCAAAATTCATGGTGATACTGTAGAGTAAAATCAAATGAGAGCTCTTCGCTGGATGAGAGACTGGCCTAAATCCTTAGCAGAATGCTAGCAAATGCTAATCTGAGAAATGTCATTATCACACAAGCCTAGGTGGACACATAGGCCTTCTGTCATTAGAAATCTGAGATCAAACATAAACACAAGCACACATGATTTTACATTCTTTAAGTGGTGGACAGTCATCATTTGCCCCATCAGTAATCTAAGCCAACAGTTCTGATTATTAAAAATCATAAAGTTGCAAAATTTTTCTCTTCCTGTTTGAAAATCATATTCATTTACTCTCCATGAATCAAGGAAGTTCACAAAGCCTCAAAGCAACAACATAAACCACAAAACTGTCTTTGGTCCATCAAAGTAGTGACTGAAAAATAAAGATAATTCTTAACAAACAGAGAAAGTTAAGAATTTTTATATTTTTTATTTATTCAGAATAAGTGATATTCCTGATATTCCAAAGAGGGTTAAGCATTAGCTTTAATTTATAAAAATAATGAGATGGCAATTAAATTCCTGATTCCATGATACAAATTCCATAAAATTAACTAACATAAAACACCCCCCAAAAACTTCATCTGTTCCCACCCTTATTTTGGAAGATCATTTTAAGATTAAATGAATAAAACACAAAGTGTATAAGAATAGTTAGTCTTCCTCTCTTTAATAGATTTTAGAGTCTCTGGTAACTAAAATGCTGCATACTAATGCACCAGATTTCAAAAACTCTTGCCTTCCTATTGAAGAAAATCAAAGTGCTAAACTAATAAATGTGGAAAAGGATGGTGGACTTAAAGAGGAAACCCTTCAAGACTTAAATGTTAGAACTTTTACCAGCTAAGTAGGACTGTACTCAGTCTATGGCCTTTCCAGTATGGAATTTGGTGTTCCTGGTACTGGGCACAACACACATATTTCACGTATACAGGCCCTTCCGAAAAGAAAAAAAAGTACTACTTTATACAATAATGGGCATTTTATTACTTCCCAGCAATTCACAGGATGTTAGAGCTGGAACAGGTCTTAGACGTGATTTGAATTTAAAGATGGTCATCTCTTTTTTTATCCATCCCATTTCAAAATGAAATATTTTTGCAGGACACCAATATTAAAACAGATCATAATTTGTTTCATAGAGTATTACCATTTTCTAAAGTGGCATTACACCTTTTGTGGCACCAAAATGGCCCAGGAAAGCAGACTGAGAGAAACGAACAGTTCATGTTCCCAAAGCATATCAAAGGTCTGTTCTTTTTCTTTTCATAAGGACAAGTACGTAGCAATAGAATTTTCCTGTCAGCAAGGATAATTCTGCCATTTAAGATGGCAATGTTATTACACTTTGCATCTAAGCAAAGAAAACAGAAGACATGTTTTTGAGGGGTCTTGCCATATGGAACACAAGCACTGTCCCAGTGCATCACAGGGGCATTGAAAAGTGAGATATAAAAGGAAAAAGAGTTCTCACCACAGCTGTTCCAGAACAGACAGAACTTCTCTGGAAATATGAAACAGGGACTAAACACAAACCACTGTCCTTGGTTGAGGACAGAAATCAGTTGATGTAAAATTACTAGGGTTTGTGATTTCTGTCACACAAAAAAGAAAGGAAGCACATTTATATTCCTCACAAAGCAAGGAACAAGCCAGAGACATGCAGGATGCCAACAAGTTATGATCTGCACAGGTAGGTGTTACTCGAGATGATGCTCCTTTGGGCTTCTGCAAAGCTCCTTGATCAGCATCACTGGACTGGGTATATATGGCCTCTTTTCTCCAAAGAAACAAGATGTCTTTTCACACTTCTTAGAACTCGGGTTAAAGGACAAATCCACCGAAGCAATGGAAACAACTTAAAAATAGGGTAATAAAACTTTCAATCATTTATGAAGAGGCACTCCCCACCCAAAAAAGGAATTATCTTTTGGGGGGGTGAGCCCCTAGTAGTACAGGCTTTCCTCTCTAGGTAAGTGTTCTAGGAACCCATCAGCATGAGTGTACCAGCTAGCATTGTTGTGAGAGGCTATGTTAGGCTTCAGTGATTTTTGGAGATTATTTCAAAGCATTTTCCCATTTCATAATGGGTGATTTACACAAACAAGCTGCCCACACTGTGTATTGAGTGTTTGGCATGACCCCCGTGCCCTCACCCTCCCTAATCACACAATCTTGCCCCAGTTGACTTTTTTTTTGTTTCCCCAGATGAAAAAAGTCCTCATAGGGAGATATTTTGCCAATGTGGAAGATGTAAAACAAAAAACGGCAGAAGCAGTAAAAGGCATCAAAATCGACAAGTTCAAAAACTGTTTTGAGTAGTGGAAAAACTGTCTCAATAGGTGCATTGTATCGAACAGAGCGTACTTTGAAGGTCACTGAAGCTTAAACATGCAAGAAGAAATACACAATCTTTTATAAATAAATTCTAGATTTTTGGGGGGAAGTCACCCTTGCACATACAGTTTACATTGTATAAAAAAAGTTACATTTAAAAATCATAAATTTTTAAAAATTATGGATAGTATAAATTATTTTGTTCTGCTTATGCTCACTTTTGTTTACTAAATCAAACTCTCCTGAATGGTCATTTCCAGCATTGAATGGTAATAATCACTGATATTTTAGATTCAAAATTTTCCTAGGGCAAAGGCCCTCAGGAAGTCAAGTCTAACCACCTATAATTGTAGCAGCTCTAACAACTGACGCCCAAGCCAGACACTGTGGGCAAAATCTATTTCTTTATCCATGGGTGAATTTCTACTATGAATCACAAAGACTTGGGAAATCAAAGTAAATTCTTTGTTAAGAATCATAGCAGTAGACTCCTATCTTGGGTTTGTTCTTCAAATTTTTGGCATAAAATATATATCTAGTGGACCATGTCCAATTCCATGATTTTTATCAGATGCAGCCTACAGTGAAGAGAAATAGATACAACAGCAATACATTCACCTCTCTGAAACCCAACCAACAACACCTTCTTTCAGAAGTTTTAAAACCAAGAAAAAGTCATACTTTTTTTCTGAACAAAAAGAGTAAAGGCAATGCAAACATTTAAATTTAACTTGCTACAGGAATACTGACTTGTTAGAAGCTAATGGAGGGAACATAGAACTTACTAAATTTCATGATTTTTCTGCCATAACACTGAGATGGATGACTTCAAAGTCCAGATTCTTCATAAGTGTCATTATCCACTGATAAAATTAATTTTCCTATAAATCAGCAAATCCCATCAAAATATTAAAAATATGACACATTCTCCAACTATAAAAAATCAAGCAAATCTGAGCAGTTAGATTCTGGCATAATAAATTACATACAAGGGTCTTACAGCAGCATAACTTTTAATAGTGAAGTTATAAATAATCTAAGTTTCTATCAAAGGAGGAACAGTTAAACAAAGAATAGTATAGCCATCTTTTGGAATGCCTTTAAGGCATTAGAAAGTTAGTTAGAATTATGTGCACTGACATGGAGAGATGTCAATAATATGTAGCTTGGGAAACAGCAAATTAAAAAAACAATGTAACATGATGTAATTTATGTTTTTAAAAATATTTATAAATTTTACAGAAACGTGCATTTTTAATTTATGAATGTATAATTTCTATAGAAACGTGTATTTGTAAATTCTATAGAAATTCTCAGAAGAATAAATATGAACCTGATAACAGTAGTTCCTTCTAAGAAAGTAGTGAATTTGGGGGAGAAGGGAGACTTTCACTTTATAAAGATATATGCAATTTTACTGTTTTTACAGCATATATTCCTTTTATAATCAAAACAAGAAGAGAAAATGTATGCTGTTACCATTTGGTAGCATGGTAACTATTATCTTCATTGATATTTGTATCATATGTCAGTGCATAGCACAACCTGCAAGAGAAAGCTCAGAGGAGACATTAAGACAAGGAAACTACACCTACAAAAAGTTGGTTGATTATTTCATGTGAAGACATCTTCCAGGTGAATACTGGTCAGGATCTGCTACTGCTCCAACTCACTCATTAAGCCTAACCTTTCCACAGCTAAGACAGAGGACATATATGGCCTAGCTCCAGCTAGCTCTCTTTCCCACCAAGAGCCTATTTGTGCAAGTTTCCTATCATCAGGTAGAAAATGGACTCTGAATGGAACATGTACCTTGAGGATACTGGTGGAGAGGCACAAAGAAGAATACATCTTACAGGTAGAGCTTCAGGTTAAGATTAAAAATATGCCAGAAACTTTTGTGAAATTTATAAAGCTAAGAGCTCTACAAGCCTCAGTTTCCTTACCTGTAAAATAGGGATCAATTTTTCTACTTGATCTAGTTTATTTGAGAGTTCAGTAAGATATTTAAAAGTGTCTGCTATGGCAGTTATCCACATTATTAACAAAATAGTATCAGACTTTAAAATAGATGGAAGGAATAATGTTGATGGGACCAAAGATAAAATGCCCATCTTCATAAGCAACCCCAGCCGCATCACAGTGAGAGGAGCTACAAGTTACTAGAATTCTTCATAGCTCCTCTGATGAAGACACACGTTAAGGATACAAGAAGTATGTTGTCATCAGACAGTGACTTATATAGTGAGGGTGGAAATTCTAAAGACTCTCTGGAATATTGTTTCCAACAAATATCTCCTAGGAAATACTGGATCAAACCTGTCAACCCAGCAGATATGACTGGAGTGTGAGCAGAGAAGGGTCATGGTCACAAACATCTAAGCAGAAGACATCAAACACAACTATCAGCCAGCTCTGTGAACCACAGCTGTGGCTGCATCATGACCAACCTTGTGAGAGCCATTGTGGGGACTGTTGATAGCAGTGTCTTTGTAGCCCACACCCGACAACAATGCACCTAAACACAAGTCATAAGACTCTTCTCACCATTAATCCTGATTTCAGATGAAGGATACCCTCCTGTGACAACACCCCATCTGACACTTGTGGGCAAGTGTAATTAGAAACCCCTCTTAAATTGAGCACAGGAAAGTAGATTTGAATACTGAGGAATGAGGGAGTGATTCATGCACTTGACCATACAGACTGCCCCCACAGACTCCATTTAAAACAAGAGAAGACCACTAGTATTGTGAAGTGTTCCCCCTAAACCTCCTCATCTTGCCACATTCATAAACACTGCACAGTTTTCTTCCTTTTCCTGTAAAGGTTTGATGAACTTTTGTGTTATAATTCATGAAGAGGTAAATTCTTTACAAAGTACTGAACTTGACTAGTTTTCATGACTAGGTTTGTCAATTCTTTTGATAGTATCTCACATTCAGGAATCAAAAATGAAACCTATCAGACAATGTAATGTACACAAGGTCTTATTATCATGCAGATTAATACCTAGGATTTTAGGGATAGCATAACATCATGAAAGTTCTTAGGTATCTCTCCACAGTTTTCACCAAAACTCTTAACACTCCTAAGTTAATTTAGAAATCTCAGGAAAAGAGAAATTTGGCAACTTAATTTTTTATATGCGTATTCAAAGGTGCAAGTAGAGAAAGGTCTTGCTTGCTTGTATTTTATCTTCTGCAAATGAGAAATATACTTTATATCCTGGTACTTTCACTATTATAATTAATTTGTAAGAAAATATAGTACAATGGAATATTCATAGGTTTATTTATCCTGGTGCCTTCCTGGAATCAAGAGTGGCTATGGGTTCATGCCGGAATCCAGCTCCAGCAGATCAGGGTTTCCTGAAGGAGGAACTGTGTTGGTGTAGGAGAGAAAACTTGGATACTGACTCTTATTGTGCAGGACACATGCCACTTTATTGTCTTTTACAACTCCTTTTTATACCCTAGATTTCAGGTTAAGGTAAAAGCATGTTTATTGTCTCAGAGTTAGTCAGTTCTCAGTTTAATAAATTTCTTGTCCATCCTGTTTTGATCTTTGTTAACCCTAATGGGGTTCTGTCTGTCTTCTTTTTTGAATCATAATGATGTCCTGTTTATTTTTCTAAAGCTGCAACATCAAACATGTTATCTTTAACCCTGAATGTTATCCCCGAATGTCATTTCTTTTCTACGTAGAGTTACAAATTCTCTTAACGTTTTATCTTAAAAATCATTATTCTAAATTTAACATTAACTATAAATTTTGTAACCTCCTAACATTTTTTAATGATTACACTTTCTCAGTGTCCATAAAAAAACTTACTTATCTCTACAACCATTACAGTATAAATCACTACCAAGTTCTAAGTACTATAATTGTCACATTGATTTGTAAGCCTTCACACAGCAAATTGCAATTAACCAGGGTAAAGCAATATTCTCAGAGTTTCTTAACTGCAAGTTGGACTGACTCACTTTCCACAATGTCACACCTGGTATTTACAATCACCTGGTATTTTGTTTTTGTAAAACAAAAGGCCTATCAGGCTCAAGTCCCTTTAGTCACAATCCCTAACCAGAATAACAAGCCTCCATAATAAAGGGAAGTAAAACCAAGGGTGCCCTAATGAAGAGTATACTTCTAACAAAACAAATCCTTCCTTTACTAGACACTACTATTTGGTAAAAATTATTTCTCCCAGCTACAGCTCTTTACATCTTCCAACTTCCAGGTTTCCAGTGGCTAGATCATAAGTGGAGATAGAAGAATCAGGAACAGCAGCTGCCCAGTGTTGCCTTGCAACCTGGGGTTTTCAGCCTTCCAGATGCTGTCCACAAGAAGACCTCTAAGGCTGGCTTCCAGCAGGTTCAACATATGCAAATTAGGAAATGCGATATATAACATACAGAATTAATAACAAAAACATATGATCAACTCAATAAATGCAGGAAAGACATTCAATAAAATTTAGCATCCCTTCATGATCAAAAGCCTCAACAATCTAGTCATAAAAATAACTTAGCTCAGCTTAATAAAGGCCATATACTATGAACCCACAGCTACCATCTTAGTTAAAGGGAAAAAATTTGAAAGCATTCCTTCTAAGAACTGAAACAAGACAAGGATGATTACTTTATTTATTATTATTATTATTATTATAAAGATGTGTGGTACAATTCAGGGTTAGGTATACAAACGTGGGTTATGCAGGTAACCCTGTTGATAAGGTGTACCCCTCTTTCCCCTAGCAGTTTCCCTCAACAGCCAATTCCAGCCCCCTCGCCTGATAGTTTCCCACTACAGCCAATCCCTTTCTTGTAGTATTATAATTGTTTAAGGTCCGCTTGTGAGTGAGAATATCTGGTACTCAGTTCTTTGTTTCTGTAATAGATCACTGAGTATTATCGAATCCAGATCCATCCAAGTTGCTGTGAATTTCATGTGTTTGTCCTTCTTTATGGCTGCATAACATTCCAATATGTATATGTACCACATTTTTTTTTTATCCAGTCCAGCTTCGATGGACAACATGGTCGGTTCCATGTTTGTGCTATTGTGAATAGAGCTACAACAAACATACATGTGCAGGTATCTTTTTTGTAAAATGATATGAGTTCCTCCAGGTATATTCTCAACAGGGGAATTGCTGGGTCCTATGGAAGGTCAATTTCTAGTTCTTTCAGAAATCACCACACTGAGGATGACCACTTTCATCATTCTTATTCTTCATAGTACTCAAGTCCTCACCAGAGCAATCAGGCAACAGAAAGAAATAAATAAAAAGCATCCAAATTGGACAAGAAGAAACTGAATTGTCCCTGTTTGCTTATGATATGATTTTATATATAGAAAACCCTAAAAACTCCACCAAAAACTCTTAGATTTGATGAAGAAATTCATTAAAGTTCAGTATGCAAAATTAACATACAGAAATCAGTAACATTACAGACACCAATAATCTAGCTGAGGACCAACTCAAAAAAGTCATCCCATTTACAATAGCTACAAACAAAAATAAAATACCTGAGAATATATTAAACCAAGGATGTGAAAAATCTCTGCAAGGAGAACTACAAAACTCTGATGAAAGAAATTAAAGAGGACATAGACACATGGAAAACATCCTGTGCTCATAGATTGGAAGACTCAATATTGTTAAAATGACCACACTGCTTAAAGCAATCTACACATTCAACACAATCTCTATAAGCTTACCAATGTCATTTGTCAAAGAATTAGAAAAAAAATTATTTATTGATATTGCTCAGTATACTTTTAAGCTATTTCCTTAGTGGTTGCTCTAGTACTAACCATATATATTTTAACTTTAGAAACAGTTTCAGATGTGTACTAACTTAATTACAGTGAAATATAGAGACATTATTCCTATACAGCTCTATTCCCTTTCCCTCTTGTTATGATACTATTGTTATACAAATTACATCTATAAATGTTCCTAACCCAATAGAGCAATGTTATATTAATAATTATTACTTTACATATATTGATGTATCCTAAAGTAGCTAAGAAAAGAAAGAAGATTAAGTATATATTTAGAGTTTTTATTATTGGAATTCTCTCATTTATCATTTCAGGTTATCTTCATTTGTTCCTGTATATTTGAGTTACCATGTGGAGTCATTTCCTAAACCAATTACAGTTTTGTTCTTACATACCTCTTTTGCACTATGATGAACAAATATATTACATTTCTATATGTTCAGACTCCCAAATGTGTTATATACATATTGTCTTGTACACTGATTTTTAAAGCAGTTAAGAAATATAAAAAATCATGCATCTCTACTGTTCATTATAATTACACAATTATCCTTACAAGTGCTCTTTCTTTTTCATGTGGATTTGAATTACCATCTGGAGTTGCTTGCTTTCATTCGGAAGAATTTTCTTTAGCATTTCTTTTTGTTTATTTGAGTTAGGGTCTCATTGTCATCCAGACTGGAATGCTCACTGCAGCCTCAAACTCCTCAAGTGATCCTCCAGGTTCAGCCTCTTTAGTAGCTAGGACTACAGGTGCATGCTGCCACACTTGGATAATTTTTTACATTTTGTAGATAAAAAGTTTCACCATATTGCCCAGGATGATCTCAAACTCCTGGGCCCAAACAATCCTCTCACCTTAGCCTTCCAATTTACTGGGATTACAGATGGGAGCCATGGTGCAATTTTCCTTTAGCATTTCTGATAAGACTGTTCTGCTAGCAACAAATTATTTTAGTTTTTGTTTCTCTGGAATGTCTTTATTTCACTTTCAGTTTTGAAATATGACTTCATTTGATATACAATTCTTGGCTGACAGGGATTTGTTGTTGTTCATGAGCACTTCAAAGATTTTATCTTACTACCGCTGACCTCCATTGTCTTTCGTGAAAGGCCAGATACTAATTTTGTTTGGGTTCCCTTGTAAATGACAAGTTGTTTTTCTTTTGATATTTCAAGATGTTTTTTCTAGTTTTAGGCTTTACGCATTGTTTAGTTTACACAACTTGTTCCAATCAAATTCAGGTTACTTTCAAGGGGTCATTTTTGAGGAATGTGTTTGAGGTTTGTTTTGACTCTAGGAGGGTTCTTCCCATCTATTCCCCCATTTATCTCTATAAAACTTGCTGCACTACACTTTGGTTTGCATCATAATTTGCTCAGTCTTCTTTCAATTGCCTTTTACCACATCAGTAAACCATGATGTGTCTATTTGTGTATCTCTTCGTGTTTAACCTACATGAATTTTGCTGAGCTACCTGAATATGTAATGTATTTCAGTAAATGTGGGAAATTTTGAGCAATTATTGCATTGAATATTTTTTCTGCTCCTTTCTCTCTCCTTTCTTTCACTATGCATGAATATGTGCACTTGACGGTGTCCCTCATTTATTCGTGGCTTCCTCTATTTTCTTCATTCTTTTTTATCCCTATGCTTCAAACACCATAATTTCTATCAACCTATCTTCAACTTTGCTAATTCTCTTTCCATTTCAAATTCACTTTTGAAATATGCTTTGTATTTCTTTACATGTAGAGGTTAAAAATAATTTTTCTGTTATCAAAAAGAGGGGGGTTTCTAGTTAGGAAAAATAGTTACAGAGTCAGTGAAACTTCTGAACACTTTTATTCACATTGACCTTGCACCTAACACTTTAAACTAGTTCTGATGACAGACCTATGGCTGGAAAGAGCTCCTAAAAGACACTAGAGGACTAGGCAACCTTCTTAGGTGGTAAAGACCCTGTCTTCGGAGGCATTCAAACAGAAGCTGGGACACTTGTCTGAAAGACACAAGATGGAATTTCAGCATCAGAGTCATGTTTCCCCAGACTTTTCAGCCCCTAGTCAATCCAAAAATGCTGCAATTCTAGGTTACTTCTGTGCAGTTCTAGTCAAGACAAGTATTAATGCCCCCATTTTGCATGTGGTCACAACAGAGCTATAGAAAAAGGAAAAAATAAACAATCCTATTAAAAAGTGGGCAAAAGATATCAATAGATACTATTCAGAAGATATATGAGCAACCAACAGATACATGAAAAATGCTCAGCCTCACTAACCATAAAAAAAATGCAAATTAAAACCATACTGAGATACCACCTAACTCCAGTCAGGATGACCATCATCAATAACTCAAAAAAAAAAAAATAGAATCTGGAGAGGATGAGGGTCAAAGGAATGCTTCTACATTGTTGGTGGAGTGTAAACTAGTACAATCTCTGTGAAAAACTGTGTGGTGATTCCTAAAATATCTAAAAATCGATCTTCCATAAGACCTAGCAATTCTCTTCCTGGAGCTATACCTGGACAACCTCAAATCACTCTATGAAAAAGATACCTGCACACACGTTTATTCCAGCATTATTCACTATAGCAAAAACATGGAACCAACTATGCTGCCCATCAATAGAGGACTAGATAAAGAATATGTGGTACATATATACAATGGAATATTATGCAGCCATAAAGAAAAACAAAATTATGAACTTCACAGTAACTTGAATGGACTTAGAGTCTATAATACTCAGTGATCCATCACAGAATTAAAGATCTGAGTACTACATGT
>NW_007235181.1:11928-30888 GCF_000164805.1 Carlito syrichta | reverse complement strand
TTAACTGGTTGGCTACCTAGCTAGCCAGTTGACTTTATAGCTGAAATAACTAGCCAGACATCTGTCAAGCCATCAGAATTAACTAGTTTTTTAATTAGCTATAAAGCTGGCAGGCCAACTGACTTAGCGGGGTGACTTAACTAGCTAGCCAGCTGGTTACCCAGCTTACTTTGGTTGATTAACGAGCTAGGCAGCTAACCAGCCAGGTGACTAAACTATTTGGCATTACTAGTTATCCAGCTGGCTAGCCAGCTGACTTAACTAGCTCTCTACATCTGTAGCCATCTGAATAGCCAGCTTTCTTAACTAACTGATTTATTTAGCTAGCCAGCTGGCTAGCCAACTGACTTAACTAGGTCACTACCTAGCTAGCCAACTGGCTAACCAGCTGACTTAACTAGCTGTTTTAACTAGCTGTCCTTTCTAGCCAGTTGAATTAACTAGCTTGCTACATAGCTATCCAGATGACTATCCAGCTGAATTAACTAGGGGATTTATCTTGCTAGCAAGCTGTCTAGCGAGCTGATATAACTTGCAAGCTACCTACCTAGCCAGCTGGCTAGTCATCTGAATTAACTTGGTCACTTAACTATCTAGCCAGCTTGTTAGACAGCTGACATAACTAGCTAGCTACCCAGCTGGCAAGCTGCATTGCCAGTTGACTTAACTAGCTGAATTAACTCGTTAGAGAGTTGGCTATTCAGCTGACTTAACTAGCAGAATTATTTGCCTAGCTCCCTAGCTAGCCAGCAGGCTAGCCAGCTGACTTAACTAGCTGACTTATTGAAGTTGCCAGCTGGCTAGCCAGCAGATTTAACTAGCTAGCTACCTAACTAGACAGGTGAATAACCAGCTGACTTATCTAGCTGAAATAAGTAGACAACTGATGGCTCACCAGCTGACTTAACTAGCTACATACCTACATAGCCCGCTGGCTTGACAGCTGACTTAACTACCTAACTATCTAGTTAAAATGCTCTCCAGCGTGCTGACTTAACTAGGTGACTTAATTAACTAGCTAGCTGCCTATCCAGCTGACTTAACTAGCTAGCTATCCTGCTAGGCAATTGGCTAACCAGCTGACTTAACTCGCTGACTTAACTAGCTAGCAAGCTGACTTAACTAGTTGACTTAACTAGCTAGTTACTTAGCTAGCCAGCTCACTTAGCTAGCTGTTTTAACTAGCTAGATACCTAGCTAGCTATCATGTAGCTAGCTGACAACTCACTGACTTATCTAGCTAGCTAGCTAACATATCTTGCTGACTTAACTAGCTAGTTTCCTATCTAGCCAGAGGACATAACTAGCTGAAACAACTAGCGAGCCGGCAGGTTACCTATTTGATGTAACTAGCTTTTTAACCAGATAACCAGCTGGTTAGACAACTGACTTAACGAGCTGACTTAACTAGGTGGCCAGCTAGTTACCCGGCTGAGTAAACTAGCTGACTTAACTAGCTGTCCAGCTGGCGAACCAGCTGGCTTAATTGCCTAACTACATATGTAGCCAGCAGCCTATCCAGCTGATTTAACTAGCTGACTTAAAGAAGTAACCACCTGGCTAGCCAGCAGTCTTGATTATGTAGCTACCTGACTAGGCAGCTGGATAGCAAGCTGACATAACTTGCTAACAAGACTAGATAGTTTGATAGCTAGCCAATTGACTCAACTAGCTACCAACCTACATAATCTTCAGGTTTGCCAACTGAATTAACTACCTACCTAGCTAGCCAACCTGCTGTCCAGCGTGCTGACTTAACTAGGTTACTTAACTAGCTAGCCAGCTGGCTAGGTACCTGCCTTAATTTGCCAGCTACACTGCTAGGCAGCTGACTAGCCAGCTAACTCGACTAACTGACTTTACTAACTAGCCAGCTGCCTTATCTAGCTGAATTAACTAGTTAGCTACCTAGCTAGCCAGCTGACTTAACTAGTTGACTTAACTATCTAGCTACCTAGCTAGAAAGCTGGATGGCCAGATGACTTAACTAACTGCCTTAAACTACTAGACAGCTGGCTTCCCAGTTGACTTAACTAGCTAGCCAGCTGGCTGGCCATCTGAATTAACTAGCTGTCTTAACCACCTGGCCAGCTTGCTACCCAGCTGACTTAACTAGCTAGCTACCATGATAGCCAGCTTGGAAGCCAACTAAATTAACTAGCTGACTTAACTAACTATCCCGTTTGCTAACCAGCTGTCTTAACTAGCTTGCTACCTAGTTAGCCAGCTGGCTAGCCAGCTGACTTAACTAGTTGACTTAACAAGCTAACCAGCTGGTTAGCCAGCTGACTCAACAAGATGACTAAACTAGTGAGCCAGATGGCTAGCCAGGTGACTTAACTAGATTTCTACCTAGCTAGCTCACTGACTAGCCAGCTGAATTAACTTTCTGACTTATTTAGCTTGACAGCTGGCTGGCCAACTGAGTTAACTATCTTGCTTCCTAGCTAGTCTGCTGTCAAGCCACCTGACATAACTGGCTGGCTTACATGGCTGGCCTGATTGTTAGTAAGTTGAATTAACTAGCTTGTCATATAACTAGCCAACTGGCTAGCCAGCTAACTTAACTGGGTGACTTAACTATCTAGCCAGTGAGATAGACAGCTGACTTAACTATTTAGCTATCTAGCTAGCCAACTGTCAAGCCAGCTGTCCTAACTAGGTAACATAACTAGCTAGCTAGCTGGCTAGCAGACTGATTTAACTGCCTATCTATCTAGGTAGCCAACTGGATAGCCAAGTGACTTAACTAGCTAGCTACCTACATAGCCCGCTTGTTTGCCACCTGACTTAGCTACCTAGCTAACCAGCTGGCTAGTGAGTTGACTTAACTAGGTTGTTTAACTAGCTAGCTAACTGGCTAGCCAGCTGACTTAACTAGCTAACTATCTAGCTAGGCAACTGGCAAGCCAGCTGACTTAACTCACTAACTTAACAAACTGGCAAGCTGACTTAACTAGCTGACTTGACCAGCTAGCTACCTAACTAGCCAGCTGGCATAGCTAACTGTCTTAAGTAACTTGCTACCTAGCTAGCTAGCCAGCTGACTTAACTAGCTGACTTAACTAGCTAGCTACCTGACATGACTAGTTGACATATCTAGCTTTCTATCTAGCCAGCTGACTTAACTAGCTGAAATAACTATCTAGCTAGGCAGCTAGCTAGCCATCAGACTTAACTAACTTTTTAACTAACTAACCAGCTGGATAGCCAACTGACTTAACAAGCTGACTTAACTAGCTAGCCAGTGGTAGCCAGGTGACTTAACTAGCTGATGTAAACAGCAAGACAACTGGCTAGACAGCTGCCTTAAATAGCTGGCTACCTATCTAGCCAACTGGCTAGGCAACCGAATTACCTAGCTGACTTTAGCTAACAAGCTGTCTAGCCAGCTCACTTAACTAGCTAGCTACCTACCTAGCCAGCAGGCAAACTTTCTGACTTAACTAGCTTACTTGAACAGCTAGCCTGCTGGCTGGCAAGCTGACCTATCTAGCTAGCTACATAACTAGCCAACTGGCTAGACAGCCGACTGAACTAGCTGACTTAATCAGCTACCTAGTTGGCTACCCAACTGATTTAACTCACTGACATCACTAGCTAGCTATGTAGCTATCTAGCTGACTTAACTAGCTAGCTACCTACATTGCCAGTTGGCTTGCTAGCTCTCTTACCTAGCTGAATTAAACAGCTAGCCAGCTGGCTAGCCAACTGACTTAACTGGCTCGCTACCTACCTAGCCAACTGGCTAGCCATCTAACTTAACTAGTTAACTTAACAAGCTAACTACCTAGCTAGCCAGCTTACTTAACTAGTTAGCTAAGTAGCTAACTACCTAGCTAGCCAGCTGACTTAAGAAATTAGCTAACTATCTAGCTACCAGGCTAGCAAGCTGCCTTAAATAGTTAACTGCCTCACTAGCTAGTTGACTTAATCAGATGGCTATGTAGTTCGCTTATTCATTATCTAACATTATAGCTAGCTGACTTAATCATCTGACTTAACTCGTTAGCCAATGAGCTAGCTAGCAGACTCAACCAGCAGACTTAACTCATTAACTTACTAGCTAGCTAGCTGACTAATCCATCTGACTTAACTGGTTAGCAAACTAGCTAGCTAACTTACTCAAACAGCTGACTCAACCCGTTTGCTATCTAGCTACCTAACTGACTCAACCAGCTGACTTAACCCATTAGTTAACTAGTTAACAACCGGACTCAACCTGCTGACCTGATCCATTAGTTAACTACCTAGCTAGCTGTCTTAAGCAGCTGACTAAATTAGGTAGCTGACTTTACAGGCTGACTTTGCTAGCTGACTTAACTACTTATCTAGCTGACTTAACTGACTGACTTAACTCATTACCTACCTGACTTAACTACCTGATTTAAATAGTTAGCTAACTATTTAGCTAGCTCAATAACTAGCTGACAACTAGTTAGCAAACTATTTAGGAAGCAAGTTTAAGTAGCTGACTTAAATAGTTAGCTAACTAGTGAGCTAGCTGTCTTATCTAGCTGACTTAGCTAGCTAGCTAATTAGCTAGCTGACTCCCCTAGCTGACTAATTAATTGACTAACGAGATATCTAGGTGACTTATTGAGTTGGTTAACAAGTTAGCTAAGTGTTTTAACTATTTGGTAAATGAGTTAACTAGCTGTCTTAATTAGTTGGGTAACAAGTTAGCTAGGTGACTTAACTTGTTGGCAGACTATGGGGACAACTACATATCTGGTTTAACACGTTGGCTGACTACTCGGCTGACTTGTTAGCTGGCTTAACACGTCGGCCGTCTAGTCGGCCGACTATGTAGCTGGGTTAATTAGTTGACTGATGACTTGGCCCACAAGTTAGCATGGTTAACTAGTAGGCTGGTTAGTTTTCTCACCTAACTAGTCGACTGACTACTTGGCCGACTATTTAGCTGACCTAACTAGTTGTCCCACAAATTAACTGACCTAACTTGTCAGCTGACCAGTTGGCTGACTAGTCGCCGATTGGTTAGCTGACTTAAATAGTCGGCCGGGTAGTCAACTTACTGGTTAGCTTACTTAACTTGTCAGCCGGTGAGTGAGCCCACAGGTGAGCTGACTTAACTAGTCAGCCGGTGAGTGAGCTGACTGGTCAGCTGACAACTATTCGGTCGACGAGTGAGCCGACTTGTCAGTTGACTTAACTAGTCAGCTGGTGAGTGAGCTGACTGTTCAGCTGTTTTTAGTTGACTAACAAGTGAGCTGAATGATCACAAAAGTTAACTAGTCAGCCAGCGAATGAGTCTACAAGTGAGCAAACTTAACTAGTTTGCCGGTGAGTTACCCAACATGTGAGCTGCCTTAACTAGTCAGTCAGCGAGCAAGCCGACCGGTGAGCTGATTTATCTAGTCAGCTGGTGAGCAAGCCAACTAGTTAGCTGACCTGTTGGCCTGCAAGCGAGTGGACAATTCAGTTGACCTGTTGGCTGGTGAGTGAGCCGAATAGTTTGCTCACAGATTTGCAGGAGAGCAAGTCGACTAATTAGCTGACCTGTTGGAAAGCAAGTGATCCCACTAGTTAGCTGATGAGATTATTGAGATACTAGCCGACTAGTTAGCTAAGTAACTAGCTGATTTGCTGGCTGACTTAACTAGCTAGCTGGCTAGCTAGCTGACTTATATAGCTGACTAGTTACTTTGCTGGATAGCTGGCTAGCCAGCTGACTTAACGAGCTAGTTAGCTTGTTGTCTACACGGCTAGCCAACTGGCTTAAGTAGCTAGCTACCTGGCTGACTAGCTGGCTAGACAGCCGGCTAGCTAGCTAGTGGGCTGACCAGGTGGCTAGCCAGTGGGCTTAAATAGCCATCCGGCTGGCTGGACAGTCAGATAGCAAGCTGGATTAACTAGTCAGCCACCCTGATGGTCAGCTGGCTAACCAGTGGACTTAACTAGCAGGCCCCTACCTGACCAGCCTGCTAACCAGCCAGCTTAACTTGCCAGCCACATAGCTAGCCTGCTGGCTAACAAGCTTACTTAACTAGCTGACTTAACTAGATAGAATCCAGCTAGCCAACTGGTTTAACTAGCTAGCCACCCAGCTAGCCAGCTGGCTAGCCAGCACACTTAACTCACTGAATTAACTAGCAAGCCAGCAGGCTATCCAGCTGACTTAATTACCTAGTTAACTACCTAACTAATTGACTAGCCAGCTTACTAAACTACCTAACTTAAACTAGCCAGGTGACATATCTAGCGAGCTACCTAGCTAGCCAGTTGGCTAGCCACTTGAATTAACTAGCTGACTTAGCAAGCTAGCCAGCTGGATAGCCAGCTGACTCAACTAGCTGACATAAATAGATAGCCAGCTGACTTAACTAGTAGACATCACTAGCTAGACAGGTGGCCAACCAGCTGACTTAAATAGCTAGCTACCTATGTATCCTTCTGGCTTGCCAGCTGACTTAACTACCTAGCTAACTAGCTAAACATCTGGCTAGAGAGCTGACTTAACTAGGTGACTTAACTAGTTAGCCAACTGGCTAGCCAGCTGATTTAACAAGCTAGCTACCCTGCAAGGCACCTGGCTAGTCCACTGACTTAACTAGCTAACTACCCAGGTACCCAGCTGACTTTACTAGCTTAAATATCTAGCTAGCTACCTAGCTAGCTAACTACCTAGCTAGGTGACTTAACTAGATGACATAACTAGCTAGCTAGCTGATATAGCTAGCTGACTTTACTAGTTATCTACCTAGTTTGCAAGCTGAAATAACTAAATGTAATAACTAGCTAGTCAGCTGTCAAGCCATTTGATTTAACTAGCTTTTTACCTAGCTAGCGAGCTGGCTAGCCAACTGACTTAATGACGTGACTTAAATAGCTAGCCAGCTGGTTAGCCAGCTTCCTCTACTAGATGATAAACCAGCTAGGAAGCTGGCCAGCCAGGTGACTATACTAGTTGAATTAACTAGATATCCAGGTGCCTAGCCAGCTGACTTAACTAGCTCTCTACCTCTCTAGCCACATGGATAGCCAGCAGAATTATCCAGCTGTCATAACTAGGTAGCCAGCTGGCTAGCCAACTGACTAAACTAGGTCACTATCTAGCAGCCAGTTTGCTAGCCTGCTGACATAACTAGCTGTCTTAACTAGCTGGCCTGTTCTCTAACCAGTTGAATTAACTAGTTTGCCCCTTGGCTATCCAGTCGAATTAACTAGGTGACTTATCTAGCTAGCCAGATGTCTAGCCAGCTGTCTTAACTGGCAAGCTGCATTGCTAGCCAGCTGAATTCTCAGCTGACTTAACTGACTTAACTAGATAGCCAGCTGTATAGTCAGCTGACTTAACTAGCAAGCTACGTAGTTAGCCAGCTGCCTTCTCAGCTGACTTAATTAGGTGACTGAACTAGCTAGTCATCTGGCTAGCCAGCTGACTTAATTGCCTAACTACCTAGCTAGCCAGCTGACGTAACTAGCTGAAATAACGAGTGAGCCAACTGGGTACACATCTGATGTAACCAGCTTTTTAAATAGCTAGCCAGTTAGCTAGACAACTGATTTCTTCAGCTGACTTAACTAGCTAGACAGCTGGTTAGCCAGCTGACTAAACTAGCTGACTTTACTAACTGGCCAGCAGGCTAGCCAGCTGACTTAATTTTCTAGCTAACTAAATAGCCAGCATCTCAGCCAGCTAACTTAACTACCATGACTTAATGAAGTAGCCAGCTGGCTAGCCTGCAGACTTAACTAGCTACCTACCTAGCTAGACAAATTGGTAGCCAACTGGCTTAACTAGCTGACATAACTATATAGCCTGATGGCTAGCCAGCACACTTACCTAGCCACCTAACTACATAGTCCTCTGGCTTGCCAACTGATTTAACTACCTAACTACCTAGCTAACATGCTGGCCAGCTAGCTGACTTAACTACGTCGTTTAACAAGCTAGCCAGCTGGCTAGCCAGCTGATTTAACAAGCTAGGTACCCAGCTAGTTAGCTGACTAGCCAGCTGACTTAATGAAATGACTGAACTAGCTAGATACTTAGATAGCCAGTTGATTTAACTAGCTGCTTAACTAGTTAGCTAACTAGCTATCCAGCTGGCTGGCCAGCTGTCTTAACTAGCTGACTCAACCAGCTAACCAGTCTGCTGGTTCACTGACTTAACTAACTAACTTAACTAGCAATCCAGCTGGCTGGCAAGCTGAATAAATTAGCTGACTTAACCAGCTAGCCAGTTGGCTAACCAGCTGACTTAACTAGTCAGCTACCTATCTATCCAGCTGGGAAGCCAGCTGAATTAACTAGCTGACTTAAATAGGTAGCCAGCTGGCTAGCCATCTGACTTAACTAGCTTCCTACCTAGCTAGACAGTTGGCCAGCCAGTTGACCTAACGAGTTGCCTTAACCTGCTAGCCAGCTGGTTAGCCAGCTGACTCAACCAGGTGAATTAACTAGTTAGACAGCTGGCTAGACAGCTGTCATAACTAACTCTCTACCTAGCTAGCTAACTGACTAGCCATCTGACTTACCTAGCTGACTTAATTAGCTCGCCAGCTAGCTAGCCAACTGACTTAAGAAGCTCACTACCTAGCAAGACAGCTAGCTAGAAAACTGACTTAACTAGTTGACTTAAATAACTGGCTTGCTTGCTAATCAGTTGAATAAACTAGCTTGCTATATAGCTTGATAGCTGGCTAGCCAGCTGACTAAACTAGGTGACTTAATTAACTAGCCTTCTGTCTAGCCAGCTGACTTAATTAGCAAGCTACCTAGCTAGCCAGCAGGCTAGCCAGCTGACTTAACTAGGAGATTTAACTAGCTAGCCAGTGGGCTAGACAGCTGATTTAACTATCTAGCTACCTCGCTAGCCAGCTGTCTACTCAGCTGACTTAACTAGGTGACTTAACTAGCTAGCCTGCTGGCTAGCAGGCTGACTTAACTGCGTAGGTCCCTAGCTAGCCAGCTGGATAGCCAGCTGACTTAACTAGCTAGCTAACTATGTATCCTGCTGACTTGCCAGCTGACTTATCTACCTAGTTACCTAGGCAACCAACTGGCTAGTAAGTCGACTTAACTAGTTATCTAACTGGTTAGCCAGCTGACTTAACTAGGTAGCGACCCAGCTAGCAGCTGGCTATCCAACTGACTTACCTCGCTGACTTAACTAGCTAGCAAGCTGACTTAACTAGCTGACTTAAGCAGCTAGCTACCTAGCTAGCCATCTGGCTTATATAGCTGGTTTAACTAGCTAGCCAACTGACTTAACTAGCTGACTTAACTAGCTACCTAGCTGGCATATATAGCTGATTAATATAGCTAGCTTTTTAGCTATCCAGCTGACTTAACTAGCTGAAATAAGTATCTAGCTGGATGGCTAGCCATCTAGCATAACTAGCTTTTTAACTAGCTGTCAAGCTGGATAGTCAACTGTCTTAATGACCTTACTTAACTAGCTAGCCAGCTGGTTGCAACCTGACTTAACTAGCTGACTTAATTTGCTAGCCAGCTGGTTGCCCACTGACTTAACTAGCTGACATAAGCAGCTAGTCAGCTGGCTACCCAGCATGCTAACTACGTAGTCAGCAGGTTAGCCAACTGACTTAACTAGCTAACTTGAACAATTATCCGGCTGTCTAGCAAACTGACTTATCCAGTTAGCTACCTACCTAGACAGCTGACTAAACTAGCTGACTAACCCAGCTAGCCAGTTGGCTAGCCAGTTGACTTAACTCGCTGAAATCACTAGCTAGCCAGGTAGCTATCTAACTGACTTAACTAGCTAGCTACACATCTAGCCAGCTGACTAGCCAGCTGTCTTAACTAGCTGAATTATTCAGCTAGCCAGCTTGCTAGCCAACTGACTTAACTAGCTCGCTACCTAGGTAGCCAGCTGGCTAGCCAGCTGACTTAAGTAGGTGACTTAACTAGCAGCTGCCTAGCTAGCCAGCTGACTTAAATAGTTAGCTAACCTGCTAGCTACCTAGTTAGTCAGCTGACTTAAATAGTTAGCTAACTAGATAGCTACCTAGCTAAAAAGCTGACTTAGTAAGCTTCTTTGCTAGCTAGCTGACAACTAGCTAGATAACTAGTTATCTTAATTGTTATCTAACGTGCTAGCTAGGTGACTTAATCATCTGACTTACCTCGTTAGATAATGAGCTGGCTAGCTGACTCATCCAGCTGACTTAACTCATTAGCTATTTCACCAGCAAGCTAAGCATGCAGATGACTTAACTCATTAGCTTCCTAGCTAGCTAGACTACTCAACAAGCTTACTCAACCCATTTGCTAGCTTGCTAACTAGCTGACTCAGCCAGCTGACTTAACCCCTTAGTTAACTAGCTAACCACCGGACTCAATCTACTGACTTAAACTTTTAGCTAACTAGCTAGTTAAATGTCTTAACCAGCTGACTAAATTAGAAAGTTGATTTAACTAGCTGACTCAACTAGCTGACTTAACTACATGGCTAATGTCTTAACTGGGTGACTTAACTAGTTATCTAGCTGACTTAACTACCTTAATTAAATAGTTAGCTAACTATTTAACTTGCTGAATAACGAGCTGACTTAGCTAATTAGCCCACTAGTTAGGTAGCAGGCTTAAGTATCTGACTTTAATAAATAGCTAACTAGTGAGCTAGATGACTTAGGTAGCTGAATTACCTAGCTAGCTAGCTAGCTAATTCACTTAGCAAGCTGACATAACTAGTTAGCTTATGAGATAGCTAGCTGAATTAACAAGTTGGTTACTGAGTTAGATAACTTTTTTAACTAGTTGGTAAGCAAGTAAAATAGCTGACAACTAGTTGGGTAACGAGTTATCCAGCTGAAATAACTAGGTGACTTATCTAGGTAGCCAGCTGTCTATCCAGCTGACTTAACTAGCAGGCTACCTAGGGAGCCAGATGGCTAGTCAGCTGACTTAACTAGGTGACTAAACTAGCTAGCCAGCTGACTAGACAGCTAACATAACTAGCTAACTACCTAGCTAGCAAGCTGGGTAGTCCGCTGACTTAAGTAACTCTCTACCTCTCTAGCCACCTGGATAGAGGTGACTTAACTAGCTGACTTAATTAGCTAGCCAGCTGGCTAGGCAACAGACTTAACTATGTCACTGCATAGCTAGAGAGTTGGCTAGCCAGCAGACTTAACTAGCTGTCTTAACTAACCCTTCTGCTATCTAACCAGTTGCATTAACTTGCTTGCTACATAGCTAGTCAACTGGATATCCAGCTGAATTAACTAGGTGACTTACCTAGCTAGTCAGCTGTCTATGCAGCTGAGTTAACTAGCAAGCTACCTAGTGAGCCAGCTGGCTAGTCAGCTGACTGAACTAGGTGACTTGACTAACTATCAAGCTGACTATAAGGCTGACATAACTAGCTAGCTACCTAAATAGCCAGCTGGTTAGACAGTTGACTTAATTGCCTAGCTAGCCAGCAGGCTAGTCTGCTGAATTAACTAGCTGACTTCATGAAGTAGACAGCTGGCTAGCCAGCAGACTTAACTAGCTAGCTACCTAGCTATACAACTGGATAGCTAGCTCACTTAACTAGCTGACATAGCTAGACGCTGAATGGCTAGCCACCTGACTTAACCAGTTACCTACCTACATGCCTCACTGGCTTGCAAGCTGTCTTAACTACCTAACTACCTAGCTATACTGCTGGCCAGCGAGCTGAGTTAAGTAGGTGACTTAACTAGCTAGCCTGCTGGCTAGCCAGCTGACTTAGAACTAGCTATCCTGCTTGGCAACTGGCTCTCCAGCTGGCTTAACTAACTGACTTAAATTGCTACCTATCTTACTTAAATAGCTGTTTTAACTAGCTAGATACCAGCAAGCCAACTGACTAAACTAGCTGATTCAACTTGCTAGCTACCTAGCTAGCTATCATATATCTAGCAGACTTAACTAGCTGTCTTAACTAGCTAGCTAACCGACATATCAAGCTGACTTATCTAGCTAGTTGCCTAGCTACCCAACTGACTTAACTAGCTGAAATAACTAATGAGCCAGATGGCTACATATCTCATACAACAAGCTTTTTAACTAGATAGATAGCTGGCTAGACATCTGACTTAATGAGCTGACTTAACTAGCTAGCCAGCTGACTAAACTAGCTGACTTAACTAACTGGCCAGTTGTCTAGCCAGGTGACTTAATAGCCTAGCTAACTAGCTAGCCAGTAGCCTAGCCAGCTGAATTAACAGGCTGACTTAACAAAATAGCTAGTTGGCTAGCCAGCAAACTTAACTAGCTAGCTATCTAGCTAGACCACTATATAGCCAGCTGATGTTACTAGCTGACATAACTAACTGACATAACTAGATAGAATGATGGCTAGCCTGTTGGCTTAACAAAGTGACTTAATTAGCTAACCATCTGGCTAGCCAAATAACTTAACTGGATCACTACCTAACTAGCCAGCTGGTAAGCCAGCTGACTAAACTAGCTGACTTAAGTAGCTGGCCTGCTTGCTAGTCAGCTGAATTAACTAGCTTGCTATATAGCTAACCAGCTGACTTAACAAGGTGAATTAACTAGCTAGCCAGCTATCTAGCCAGTTGAATAAAGGTGCAAACTACCTTGCTAGCCAGCTGACTAGGAGGCTGGCTTATCTCAGTAAATCAACCAGCTAGCCAGTGGGCTAGACATTTTACTTAACCATCTAACGACCTAGCTAGTCATGTGTCTAGGCAGCTGGCTTAACTAGGTGACTTAACTAGCTAACCAGCTGCCTAGCAGGCTGACCTAACTAGTCAGCTTGATAGCCAGCAGCCTTAACTAGCTAGCTACCTATGTATCCCTACCCAGATACCTAGTTAACAATCTGGCTAGTGAGCTGACTTAACTAGGTTACTGAACTAGCTAGCCAACTACCTAGCCAGCTGACTTAACTATCTAGCTTCCCAACTAGGCCACTGGATAGCCAGCTGACTTAACATGCTGACTTAAGTAGCTAGCAAGCTGACTTAACTAGTTTACTTAAGCAGCTAGATACCTAGCTAGGCAGCTGTGTCAATGACCTGTCTTAACCATCTAGATAGCTAGGTAGCTATCTAGCTAGCCAGCTGCCATAAATAACTGACTTAACTAGCTACCCAGCTGACATAACTAACTGACATATAGCTAGTTTCCTAGTTAGCCAGCTGACTTAACTAGCTGAAAAAACTAGCTGGCCAGATGGCTAGCCATCTAACTTAACTAGTTTTTTTAACTAACTAACCAGCTGGATAGCCAACTGATTTTGAGTTGACTTAACTACTTAGCCTGCTGGTTGCCAGCTGACTTAACTAGCTGACTTAACCAGCTACTCAGCTGGCTACCCAGCTGACTTAACTAGCTGGCTTCCTGTCTAACCAGTTGGCTAGCCAGCTGACTAACCTTGCTTACTTAAGCTAGCAAGCTGGCTATCCAGCTAAGTCATCTAGATAGCTACCTACCTAGGCAGCAGGCTAGCAAGCTGTCTTAACTAGGTCAGTTGAACAGCTAGCCTGCTGGCTAGTAAGCTGACTTCTCTAACAAGCTACCTACCTAACCAGCTGACTAGACACATGACTAAACTTGATGATTTAACCAGCTGGCCAGTTGGCTATCCAGCTGACACAACTCGCACTCATCACTAGCTAGGAATGTATCTATCTAGCTGAGTTAACTAGCTAGCTACGTACCTTGCCAGTTGGCTACCCAGCTCTCTTAATTAACTGAATTAACCAGATAACCAGCTGCCTAGCAACTGATTTAACTAGCTCGCTACCTAGCTAGCCAGCTGGCTAGCCAGCTGACTGAACTAGCTGATTTAAGTAGCTGGCTACCTAGCTAGCCAGCTGATTTAATAGTTAACTAACTACCTAGCTACATAGCTAGTTGCTGACTTAAATAATAAACTAATCAGCTAACTACCTATCTAACAAGCTGACTTAAATAACTGCCTAGCTAGCTAGCTGACTTCCCAGCTAGCTAACTAGTTAGCTTACTCATTATCTAACGTGCTAGCTAGCTGACTTAATCATCTGACTTAACTCATAAGCTAACAAGTTAGTTAGCTGACTCATCCAGCTGACTTAACTCTTTAGCTAACTAGCTGACTCATACAGCCGATTTAACTTGTTAGATAACCATCTAGTTAGTCTAACCAAGCAACTGACTCAACCCGTTTGCTAACTAGCTAGCTAGCTGACTCCATCAGCTGACTTAACCCATTAGTTAACTAGTTAACTACCTGACTCAACCTGCTGACTTAACCCATTAGCTAACTACCTAGCTAGATGTCTTAACCAGCTGACTAAATTAGAAAGCTGACTTAGCTAGTTGATTTAGTTAGGTGACAACTACTTAGCTATCTGACTTAACTGGCTGACTTAACTCTTTAGCTAGCTGACTTAACTACCTGAATTCAATATTTAGCTAACTATTTAACTAGCTGAATATCTAGCTGATTTAATTAGCTATCTCATTAGGTAGTATACTTAAGTAGCTGACTTCAATAGTTAGCTAACTAGTGGGCTAACTGACTTATCTAGTTGACTTAGTGAGCTGACTTAACTAATTGGCTAATGAGGTAGCTAACTGACTTAACGAGTTGGTTAATGAGTTAGCTAAATTTTTTAGCTATTTGGTACACGAGTTAACTAGCTCTCTTAACTAGTTCTTTAACGAGTTAGCTAGGTGACTTCACTTATTGACTGATGAGTAGGCCGACTGCTTAGCTGGTTAAACATGTTGGCTGACTACTCGGTCGACTTGTTAAGTCAGCTAACAAGTCGGCCAAATAGTTGGTCAACTAGCTAGCTGGCTTAACTAGTTGACTGACCTGTTGGCCCACTAGCTAGCTCGCTTAACCAGTTGGCTGGCTGGTTTGGTGATCTAATTAGTCAGCCACCTAGCCGGCCAATTTGTTACCTGGTCTAACTATTTGGCCTAGTAGTTAGCTGAGCTAACTTGTCAGTTGAAAAGTGGTCCAACTAGTCGGCCAATGGTTAGCTTAGTTAGCTACTTGGCTGTCTAGTCCACCTATCGGTTATCTGACTTAACTAGTCGGTTGGCAAGTCAGCTGACAGATGAGCTGACTTAAGTAGTCTGCTGGCTAGTGAGGTGACTGGTCAGCTGACTTAACTAGTCGGCCAGCGAGTGAGTCAACTGTTCAGCTGAATTAAATAGTCGGCCAATGAATGAGCTGACTGGCCAGCTGATTTAGTCGGATGACGAGTGAGCTGTCTGGTCAGAAGACTTACCTAGTCGGTCAGTGAATGAGCTGTCAGGTGATCCAACTTAACTACTCAGCAAGCAAGTGAGCCACAGGGTGATCTGCCTTAACAAGTAAGCTGGCACGTGAGCCTACTGGTGAGCTGACTTAACTAGATGACTGGCGAGAAAACTGACTATTTAGTTCTCCTGTTGGTCTGTCAGCAAGACAACAAGTGAGTTGCTCTGTTGGCTGGCATGCGAGTTGACTAGTTAGCTGACCTAAAGGAAAGCAAGCGAGACCACTAGTTGGCTGACCAGCTGAGTTGGTAAGAAACTAACTGATTTGCTAGTTGACTTAACAAGCTAGCGGAATATCAAGCTGACATAACAACCTAGCAAACAAGCATTCATCTGTCTAGATAGCTGACTTAATGAGCTAGTTAGTTGGCTAGCTGACTCAACTATCTAGCTGACTAGCTAGCTGACTTGCTAGGTGACTTAACTTGATAGCTGACTCGCAACCTGACTAGCCAGTTGAATTAACTAGCTAGCTGAATAATTAGCTGACTAGCTGCCAGACTTAACTTGCTAACTGGCTAGTTGGCTGACATGAGTAGCTGACCAGATAGTTAGCTGGATAGCTGGTTTAAATAGCTAGTTACCTGGCTGTCTAGCAGGCTAGGCAACCAGCTAACTAGCCAGCCTGCTTAAATTGCTTGCCTGATGTCTGAACAGTCGGAGAGCAAGCCAGCTTAACTAGCCAGTCAGCCTACTGTTCAGCTGGCTAGTCAGCTGGCTTAATTAGCAGGCCACATACCTGACCAGCCTGCTAACCAGCCGGCATAACTTGCCAGCCACCTAGCTAAACAGCCGACTATCAGCTGATTTATCTAGCTGACTTAACTAAATAGCCATCTGGCTAGCCAGCTGACTTAACTAGCCAGTCACCTAGCTAGTCAGATGACTAACTAGCTCACTTAACTCACTGACTTAACTAGCTAGCCTGGTGTCTAGCTAGTTGACTTAATTAGCTAACTTCCTACCTAGACAGGTGGGTAGCCAACTGACTTAGCTAGCAGACTTAATCAGCTAGCCAGCTGCCTAGCCAGCTGACTTAACTCACTAGCTACCTAGCTAGTGAGATGGCTAGTCACTTGAATTAACTAGCTGACTTAAGCAACTAGCCAGTTGGCTAGCCAGCTGACACAACTAGTTGACTTAACTCGTAAGCCAGATGGCAAGCCAGCTGTCTTAACTGACTGAAATCACTAGCTAGCCAGGAGGTTAGCCAGCTGACTCAACTAGCTAGCTACCTATGTATCCTGCTGGCTTTCCAGCTGACTTAACTACATAACTTCCAAGCTAATCAGTTGACTAGTGAGCTGACTTAACTAGGTGACTTATCTGTCTAGCCATCTGGCTAGCCAGCTGAATTAACTAGCTAGTTACCCAGCTAGGCAGCTAGATTACCAGGTGACTTAACTAGCTTACTTAACTAACTAGCCAGCTGACTTAACTAGCTGACTTAACTAGGTTGCTACCTAGCTAGTCAGCTGACTATACTAGATGAAATAACTAGCTAGCTAGCTAGCTAGCTGAATTAACTAGCAGACTTAACTAGCTAGCTAGCTGGCATAAATAGCTGACTTAACTAGCTAATTAGCTATCCAGATGACTTAACAAGGTGAAATAACTAGATAGCCAGTTGTCTAACCATCTGACAATACTAGCCTTTTAATCAACTAGCGAGCTGCCTAGGCAACAGATTTAACAAGGTGACTTAAGTACCTAGCTAGCGGGTTAGCCAGCTGACTCAACTAGTTGATTAACGATCTAGGCAGCTGGCCAGCCAGGTAACTAAACTAGCTGAATTAACTAGTTATACAACTGGCTAGCCAGCTGACTTAACTAGCTCTCTACCTCTCTAGCCACCTGGATACCCAGCTGACTTAACTAGCTGACTTAATTAGCTAGCAAGCTGGCTAGTCAACTGACTTAACTAGGTCACTAACTAGCTAGCCATCTTGCTAGCCAGCTTACTTAACTAACTGTCATAGCTAGCTGACCTGCTTTCTAGCCAGTTGAATTAACTAGCTTGCTACATAGCTACCCAGCTGGCTATCCAGCTGAATTAACTAGGTGAGTTATATAGCTAGCCAGCTGTCTAGCCAGATGACTTAATTAGCAAGCTACCTACCTAGCCAGCTGGCTAGTCAGCTGACTTAACTAGGTGACTTAACTAGCTAGCCAGTTTGTTAGACTGCTGACATAACTGGCTAGAGACCTAGCTAGCAAGCTGGTTAGCTAGCAGATTTAACTAGCTGATTTAACTAGCTAGCTAACTGACCTAACTAGCTGACTCAAATAGCTAATTTCCTAGCTTGCCATCTGACTTAACTAAATGAAATAGCTAGAGAGCCAGGTGGCTGCCCATCTGACATAAATAGATTTTTATCAAGCTAGCCAGCTGGCTAGACAACTGAATTAACGTGTTGACTTAACTAGCTATGCAGCTGAATAGCCAGCTGACTAAAGTAGCTGTATTAACTAGCTGGTCAGCTGTCTACCCACCTGAATTAATTGACTAGATACCTAGCTAGCCAGCAGACTAGGCAACTGATTTAACTAGCTGACTTAAGGATGTATACAACTGGCTAGCCATCAGACTTAACTAGCTATATACCTAGCTAGAAAGTTGATTAGCCAGTTGGCTTATCTAGCTGACAAAACTAGATAGCCTAAAGGCTAGCCAACTGACTTAAGTTGGTACCTACCTACATAGACCGCTGGCTTTCCAGCTGAATTAACTACCTAACTACCCAGCTAACCTGCTGGCCAGCAAACTGGCTTAACTAGGTGACTTAACTAGCTAGGCAGCTGTCTAGCCAGATGACTTAACTAGATAGCTATCCTGATAGGCAGCTGGCTAGTTAGCTACTTAACTAACTGACATAACTAGCTAGCCAGCTGACTTAACTAGCTGACTTAACTAGCTAGCTAGCTAGTTGACTTATCTCGATGATTTAAGCTAGCTACCTAGCTCGCCAGATGGCTGGCCAGCTGACTTAACTAGCTGACATAAACAGCTAGACAGCTGGCTAGCCAGCTACTTAATTTTTGACTTAATTAGCTAGACATCTGACTGACCAGCTAAATTAACTAGCTGATTTAACCAGCTAGCCAGCTGGTTAGCCAGCTGACTTAACTAGCTAGCTACCTAGCTAGTCAGCTGGGAAGCCAACTGAATTTACTAGCTGACGTAACTAGCTAGCCAGCTGGCTAGTCAGCTGACTTAACTAGCTCGCTACATAGCTAGCCAGCTGGCTAGCCAGCTGACTTAACTAGTTGGCTTACACCAGATAGCCAGCTGACTAGCCAGCTGACTCAACGAGCTGACAACTAGTTAGCCAGCTGGCAAGCCAGCTGACTTAACTAGCTCTCTAACTAGCTAGTTAGCTGTCTTGCCAGCAGACTTAACAAGGTGACTTAACCAGCTAACCAGCTGTATAGCAGGCTGACCTATCTGCCTAGCTACATAGCTAGTCAGCTGGATTGCCAGCTGAATTAACTAGCTAGCTATATACGTATCCCGCTGGCTTGCCAGCTGACATACCTAACTAGCTACCTAGATAACCAACTGGATAGTGAGCTGACTTAAATAGGTTATTTAACTAGCTAGCTCGCTGTCTACAAATCTGGCTTAACTATCTAGCTACCCAGCTAGCCAGCTGGCAAGCCAGCTGTCTTAACTCGCTGACTTAACTGACTAGCAAGTTGACTTAACTAGCTGACTT